>NC_055975.1:4866237-4973737 GCF_018492685.1 Alosa sapidissima
CCATAAGGTTACTGATAAGGAGCACACACAAATGAAACCCTTTTATTATACCACTAAAAGGAGATCATGTGTTTCACTTTCTCATCACGCAAAGACCAGCAGGAAATGGCAACATCAGACTGCATCTGGCAAAAAGGGGGTGTAATCCATCTGTTATCCCTGAACCTCTGAGGGCATGAATTGAACAAGCGCTCGGCACAAAGCTCTGGCCTGCACAGACGGAGGTTCTGTGCAAGTTCCTACGAGAGGAGCCAAATCTGACCACAGTGATGAGTGAGGCTGGTTTGGGACCACTAAGCAAGTGTCTGTCTGTGGCTGACAAACGAGCCTCCAGATGTTCAAAGCCTCATTCCTCGCGAAATAAATAAAAATGAGAAATCTATTCCTGTCTGCCCCAGAGGCTTTGCTGCTTAATTACTCCTGCATTCACATTTGCTCTCCAGCCGCTCTCCGTTATCCAGACACACACACACACACACACACACACACACACACACACGGCTAGCGACAGGGACAAGTGGGCTGTGGCGGGGTGGAGTTGTCTGGAGGCTCACAGGCCAGCCACTACATCATCCCTGTCACCTTCAGACTCCTCCTGCTGCTGCCGGAGCGTCAGCGCACAGTTACAAGTTCCAGCGGCGCGGGCCAGAGAGGTGGCCCCGGGTCCAGGTGTGAAATTGCAGGCGCGGGCGTAGTTAAGGAATGACAGAATGATGAGGAGCGCTCAGGGAGCGCTGCCCGAGACACAGCCAGCAGCCTCAGCCCGCTTTGAGGCAGAGGAAGAGCTTGACCGCAACTTCGATGTTTACTCCTCCTTTGCCAGAGAGTTGAGTCATTCAGGCCTCTCTCTCTCTCTCTACACAGGCTCAACGGGGCTTTTTTTGAGAAGTGTTTACATTTACTGGATACAAGTACACTCAGACCTAGTGTATACTACTGTTAGTTTAGAGTTTCATCACTCATCTAAGCACATGGGCCTAAATAGCAATTATTCATGAAGAATGAGTAATATCAAGTGTTGGTGTTCATATCCTCCACTTTTTTTATCAATTGTAAAACATTCCCAACACATCAAAACAATTGGCAAAGACAATACTTAATTCATTTTCATTATCTTACCATGACGGCATTTCCCCCATTCAAAAAGACTTCACTCACCCACACAGTTGTCACACAGGCTGCAGTGCGACGCTCTTGGAGGCCTGAAGATCTTACAGGTAAAGCAGTACTTGAGCTTGACCGTCTGGCCATTGATGACCACCTCCCTGGTCCTGGGGGGCGGCCTGTAGCCAGTGGAGGTGGAGCCGTTGGCCACGTCTGTAGGGGGAGAGGAGGGAGGGGTATAAAAAGACACAGGTTATTAGATGGCAGACCTCCATTCTTATACACGATGGTATGATGGTGGGCAACAGGGCATATGTGTTAGACTGCTGCGGCTTTTCAAAGGACTGAACCTGGTTTGGCATCCCAAGTTTACTCTGCAGGCCATACTAAGGGCCAGATGTACTAACGCTTTTGCGCCAACTTCAGGCGTATTTGTTTCGCAACGTGCGTGTAAAATCATTACGAGGTATGTAAAAACAGGCCGCAATGATGTAAAAGCGCAAACTGCCTGTGGTGGCAGCTGAAAGTGGCGGATTGCGTTTTTCATGTCATGCATATGCATTCATGGGAGCATCCAGGGGAAAGTTGGAGTTTAGCGTAAAAAGATGGGAGGGGAAGAGTAAAGAGCGCCTAATTATGTATTCCGCGGTATGTACAAAGACTGCTCCTGAAAGCGCACGTCTATTCTGCGCCTAAATACTTCCGCCTTGTAAAAGCAGGTGTTAATCCAAATTGCAGTTAAATGTGTCAGTAAGAGAACCTTTCAAAGACAACAGAATCGCTATTTAGAGCACCAGTTTTGTAAGTCTAACTTTCATTGGCCTTTCGAATGTCTTTCTTACTTTCACGTCATTCACTTAAACTTTCCTACTTGCTAGATTTGACCAATCTTCCAAAGCCTACTGTACGTGCACAAGTAGTTTGAGTAGAACCACTGATCTTAATTATTTCCCTGCTTGTTGACATCTTATCATGTACAGTATGGTATTATTTCATGATCGCTAAACGTTTGATTCTTTTTAATGTTGTCATCAGTTAACTTCATTTAACTGCGCTTGTAGGTAGGCACTGCCATTCAGTTGTGGACGTTCGTAAATTGCGTTTATGGGCGGAGAAAGGCAGAGAAAGGTGCAGTTTACACTAAGGATTGAATGATTGATAAATACGACGGAAACTTGGGTCTGACAGCGTTCGCAATCTGTGGTTTGTCCATGACGCTGATAACGCTACATTCGCAAATGTACGTACATCTAGCCCTAAGTGTTTTGAAATTAAAGGCAGTTAAGTTACCCAATGCCTTGTCACAAAGTTAACTAAAATCACCTCATCTATTGTGTTACTTAACCAAAATCTTCAATGATCACTATTCTCTCTAAACCTCAGTATATCCATACTTCAAAGGACTGACATCACCACATTCAAACAGTGTATACTCCTTCAGTGTAACGAGTGGGCTGATGACACAACTGATTGTGATGCAGAGCATGATGGTGAGGAGGAGGAGGAGGCTGAAGGCCACTCCAAAATGCTGGCCAATGAATAGGAGACGGGCTGTGTGGGTGGGCCATTACGCGTGTTACTATTTATGTGTGGGGGTGTGCGTCATTCCTTCTGCATGTGTGGCGGAGGTGAGGGTGAGGCGTAGGTGTGAAAGCAGACGCTGAGGAACACACTCCTCTCCACTGCACTGAGCGTGCGGGTTTCCCTCCATCCTACATCCGACATGACCATATAGGCTCTTTTTGCGCTAGGCAGTCTCGTCGCACCAGCTCAGTGTTCTCACCCTACCTCTCTCTCTCTCTCTCTCTCTCTCTCTCTCTCTCTCTGCCATCCCACGGCCTCTACTGAGCCACACCTCAGGCTGCCTAGCGAGTGGGAGGAGAGTTAGAGCTTTCCACCCGCACGGAGAAGAGGAGAAACAGGATGAAAAACCGAGAGGCTAGCAAACACACACACAGTGTAACAGCAGTAGGACTAGTAAGAGAAGACGAAAAAATAGACTGTGCTATGCTATACTGCATGTCTCACATCACACATTAATGCATCATTATCCTGACTGCAGTGGCCAGGGTTCAACATAAGCAATGGCCCGCTGGCCCGGGGCAAGTAAAAGAGCATGTCAGGCCAGTTTGTTGGCCAATCACTGGCCCGTGGGCCCTGAAGGGGTGGGGGGTGGAGTTGGCTGGTATGATATGCTGGACACTGTAGTGGCAACTGTGGGTTTAGTAGCTAGTACAATCAGTGAGAGGGAGGGCTGCACAGTGGAGTGCTATTAGTTCTGCCACTTGGCATGATCGTTATCTGTTTTCACTCCACACTCTTTTTGTTTGGAACCAAAACAGGTAGAAAAGTAGTAATACCTGAATAAGGACATAGCCAACTGGTCCTCAAAGAGAATAAAAATACTTTTTGCAATAAACATTTTTAACTTTCATTTGTAATGTAGTGAATCTGTAAATAAAAACATTCATTACAATTTTGTTTGTCATTAGAGACCTCAGACAATAAAAGACTTGAGACTTATTAGTCTCTCTACTTGAATGCTAATGTTGCACTTATGTAACCCATGCCACTGTTAATGCAGTTAAGCGCTCTATGTGAGGCTTCTGAAAAGATTTGCAATATGTCACTGACATATACTCTCTCACGGAGAGACATTTACACTGCTGGCTCAGAAGCTTCCATCTAAATGCAGTGAAGCACATTAAAGTAATCCCAGTGACTGAGCACCGGGTGCCAACTGGCTTTAGCTTTGATAATAGATGACATGAACCTCACCAGCTTCCCTTGGCAGAGCCATGCAGCAGAACAGAGCAGAGCAGTTAAACGTCTGAATGGTCAGACTCATTCCAATCAAAAAGCCATAAAACAACTCCAGTGGTCTTTGAAGAGCTTTTTTTTTTTTTATAAATCTCATGTACCATGCAGAGTGGAGCGAGTACAATAAATGATTCTTGTGCCGAGAATCATTTTATGAAGTGTCAGCTCTGTGCAAACTTTATTATACCGTAAATTAGCGAAGCGTTTTTTATTGTGATATACAGAGGTAAAGAGTGGAAGCCGAAGAGTAGGACAGCTCATGCTGCAACGTGCTGTACGGTGAATTGGTCTGGCGATGAGACACAAGCAATTGTTTGCTGCTCTGGACTGCACGGTACACCAGAGGAACTTTCAATGTCAGCCAAGAGCTGAACTGCTTGCCCAGTGGGCGGCAAAGAGAAACTAATTGCCTTCCAGCAGCGAGAGGGCGGGGCTGGGCACCGGACACTTGAGCCAGACGGAGACGGAGATTCAGCTCCACCCACGGCAACAGAATTGCTGACTTACTGGACAACGCCAGTGACAGGGAGCGAGCCAAAAAAGAGAAGGGAATAGGGGTTGATGGAGGTAATAGGGCTAAAATGGGGATCAGTGAAACTTGTTGACTGCCCTGGGGATTGTTGCTAGGCTAGGGCTAGGGTTTTGCAAGAAGGTGGGAACTATCTTGTTTGATGAGTACTGCCAGTCAAATGTTTGCAATATAATTAGTCCCAAAACACTTATGTGGGAGCATTAGAATCAGAAATGCCAACATTTTTGTCTTTAATGGCTGTGCAGTTTTTAAGGCAATCTAGCGCTGTGTATCCCACATGACAGTTTAGGTCACATGTACAGCCTGAGGAGTCAGACAGTAAGGGTTCCCTGAGGAGGCGAGATATGAGACCTTGTCAAGCCCCGTCTAGTGATCTCATGTGTGAGCCCTTTCTACTGAGTTAAAGGAGGTGTTGCCCCCCTAGGTCTGATAAGCAGTGAAATTCCTCTTCACGCTCTCTCACTCACTCTCTCTTTTTCTCCCACTCTCTTCCCCCACTGGATTATTGGTGGGAGGTCACACAATTCCCAGCGGAGGATTCCGCGGCACCACAGCTCACCAAGCTGGGCCCCCACCCCCAGACATTAGGGCAGTTACTATGACTACCATGCTCCCTGGCTCCAGTGGCAAGTCACTCTGGATAACTCTGACATCTGACATTAGCCAAAGGGGGTGCTGCACACACAGAGGGAGCAGGATCGGGTCAGGGGCGCATCTTCTCTGTGGAGTCGGTGCTGAACACTGATGTGGGGTCTCAAAGGCAGCTGCCATTGCTGGTGCTCCTCGATGACTGAAAACGTGAAGAACGACAGCAGGCTGGGAACAGCAAGATCCAAACTGTCAGGCTTGTGGGCGCTCATGAGTAGAGACAGCAAAAGGGAGATGGGGACAACAGCGACTGTGATGGCAGGGGAAGCATCTGACAACACGGGAGCTTTACTTTTATCTGTCTGGCTTAGTCTGTGGCTTTCTTGTTTTTACACAACCAGCGGCAATTACTGTAATCACGCTTTTCATCTGAATCAACCTGTATGTGCTGACCATTATTCTGTCTCATTATTCTGAGGCAGCAATCATTCCCCAACAAGAAGAGCCAAGAAACACAGAAAAGATGATATAGAAAAGATAACAAAGAATACAAAGGAAGCGAAAACAGCAGGATGCCTTGTTTCAAAGCATAGCCGTGTGGGTGGGTGTGTGAGAGAGTGTGAGTGAGTGTGTGTGAAAAAGAGTGTTTTTTTATGTGTGTGTGTGTGTGTGTGCAGTTATGCAACATCAGCCATGGACACTGAGCACTTCCGCAGGGACATGCCTCTCCTCCAAGGACGCACTTCCCTGAGCTGCATGCAACACAGTGGTGGGTTTCCTGATGGCGACAGTCAGCAGGGGTCCACCGCCCCCTCCCAGTGAGCCACCCTTTACCTACCCCCAACCTCCACCCATTTCCTGCCGCTTCAAGCACCCGCCCTGACAACTTCCTGCCTCTGGTTGGCATGTAGCCTTTGGGCGACTGACATTCACCTCGGAGGTTCCTGTACTTAAAACACTGAGTGTCACTTCCCTGTCAGTCTACATGTCAGGCCACATGCACACAAATAAGGTGCTTACTGGGTGGCAGTTCTCTGAATACAAAAGGGACAGAAGTGGAGGGGAGCTAGCAAGAATCTCACAGCTCAGGTCACAACAAAAACAGATGAATTTCAAGTTAAAGGGCTAAAAGAGACTCTTAAGGTTTTGGAGTCTATGGTTTTATCATGCTTTTGCATGATTCCAGAGTACTATGAGTAAGTCAATTAATTTAGTATTAGCACAGCTACAGTGACATTAAGCTTTCAAAATATTATCCTCATAAACAGTGTTGGGAGTAATGTGTTACAAAAGTAATGTAATTACTGTAATATATTGCTGTTTGCGGTAACGCGGTAATGTAAGGCATTACAAAAAAAAAAAGGGTAATATTTTACTCGGTACAAACTTCAGTAACGCGCGTTACAATGCATTTTAACCCAAAATTAAGCAGTGTTTTGTTTTGATACATATTCGCAAACACCACCACGAGAACACAGGAGAAAAAATCCGAGCAAAATAGTAGAACGTTATCTCCTGATACTGGTTGAAGATGACAGTGGCTGCAGCAGACTCGAAGTCAGACTCTAGTTGCGGGATAGACATAAGCCTACGCTCATTATTTTTAGCTTGTCAGAGACAAGGATATGAAGAACATAATAGTGCATTTGTGTGCGAAACCGAAAGATCTCACTATGCCTCGCGAAATAGCACAAGTCATTTAACGAAACATCTAAAGTGGTGCCACGCTAATCTTTTTGATTCTTGATAAAACACAAACTATGTTCTTCTAGTGCATGTCAGCTTTGAGCTGTGAACTTGAATTAAAGAGAATAAAGGGATATAAATGCAGAAAAAGCTCATGTAGCCTGGCAGTGCCACCGCTCCCACGCGCATCACACACTTAGCTTTACTGCAAACTGCGTTTCATTCTTCATCAATAACGTTTACAATGTCAGAATGCACTAACACCATGGTACATGCAAGTTTGATACTTTTTGGGTTCTCTCAATCTCCACCACGTAGTACTAGCAGAATGGAATTGGTGGGTCTTCAATAATTCGTTTTCCAAGCATTTACATGAAGCACATGATATGCCAAAAAAAAATCCAAGGTGGATAGGCTACCAGGCTCATAATTCACTTTTATTTGCAAAACGAAATGTGAAGCAACATGTCATTGCATACTTTCCAAAGCAATGAAGGCTGCTTAAAACAACTTAACACTGTGCATATTATTGTTAATATTGTGCTATCAATGTAACTCAACAAACAAGGCTTGTAAACAAGAGCTGGCAAAAGGGCATTATGAGAACGTAAAGATCAATGCTCTTAAAGTGACAGTGCGCCATTTATAAGAAAACAGGATTTCTTCAGAAATTAATGTTTAAAAACACACACTAATGGTCTGTAAATAATAGGCCTTTTATTTTACTTTAGGTGTTTGAGTTATCATTTAAATGTCACTCACTCAAAGCCACTCACTTAGGGCACAGAAATGCCACCATCTTGAAATGTCTTTATTAAGCTTTGATTCACAATATAATAGGCTCTCTATTGATTTTAATGAGCAGACCTAGGCCATAAAGTTACAGTATTTATATCACAATTTACCAGACTTTGACCTTTTGTCGGTTTTTAACAATATTACTATGACTATGATTGTTCCTTGTATTACATCATGAGCACTGCGCCTATTGCATTCTACTGTTGTTAGACTTAAGCCTAGCTCAGTCATTATGCTATACCATATCTCCATCCATTGGAAGAGCAATGAGCTGCATTGAGCGTAATAAACTGCATTTAGAATGGCAAATCCATATTTCTAGATATTTTGGTGAAAGTAACTTAAAAGTAATGCAATAGTAGTGTAATGCCTTACAATTCAGAGACAGTAATATTATAATGTAACAACTTACTTTGAAATGACCGTAATAAGTAATACATAATACATAATACATTACGATTTTAAAGTAACTTGCCCAACACTGCTCATAAATAACAATAGTGACCAAAAAACATACTGTAGGTGAGTACAGTAAATGAAGCAATAAATTAGGATTTAGTAAAAATGTCTGTCTGCCTAATAACTGACCTACATAATCATATAATTTTAAGTTTAGTTTGGAGCCCTATGTATGGTGCACCAGTTTACCATTAAGCCTAGATTGTGTCCTCCACAATTAGCTGAGCTTGTAGATGGCCCCATTACACCACTCTTGCTCTGTGTGAAGAGTGAAGAGGAACTCCTTGAGAAATATGCTGTTATGCTTAGGCCAAAAACAAGGGCATGTTTGGGCATCAGTGACAGCCTATTAGCCACTTAACATCGATTCTCTGAGGCAGAAACAGCAGAATTCCACCAGAGCTTATGAGTCTTCACAAGGGAGGTGTGCGTGGGTTTGTCTGTCTGTGTCTCTATACTTTTAACGGCACTCTGGCTCAGCCTAAACATGCTGGCCAAGCAGATAGAAGAATCATGACTCCAGATCATGAAACTAAGGCACTCATAACGCACACCATTAGCAAAAATGTGCTCATTCTTGGAAAACAGTTCATTCTTGGTCAACCAGCTAATGATAACGCAGCTAATGAATGATAATGCAGTGATCTTGCACCCTGCTGGGTAGACTTGAAATTTCACAGATTTCCAGCAATATCATAGCATAACTGTGTAAAGAGTGCAGCTTAAGCAAGTCGATTGGTTGTCTTCTGTGAGCACAAAAAGACCTCTAATGGCTCTGTCCAGTTATCGAATGGGCTTTATCGGCTGTGAAAGCAATTACGTCTGAATGCAGTGGCCAGCAGTGAACTTCGGAGAGAAAAAAGAACCCTGTGTTTATCTCTGATATTACCCTCCTCTTTGTAATCTACCGTCATAGTTTATTTGAAATATGCCTTTGTGAGCAGGCACAAAGGACCGGAGCTCCTGGCTGAAGGCAGTCAAATGAAAAGATGCCTAGAGGGAAAAGACCAAATACCACTATTACCATTCTGTAACAGTCTTTTTAAATCATGCATAATTGTCATCAGTTCATTACAGCAGAATACCAATCACATCATATTAATCACATAACCTGCTGACAAAAAATGACTCATATGCTTGCTTGATGCCCGTGATGAAAGCAGGTCCGTTCATTCAGGGACAGTGAATGCACTGTGCCTATTGCAAGAGTTCTTGCTGAGCCTGCATGTGCACCAAACCATGACGTGGACATGGTAAAATAAAGCTCTGCACTCAGATGGGTGTCACAAGATCTTGACCCAGCCAGCCCTGGCAAAACAAAAATTGCAGTAGACACCACTAAATATGCCATTATCACTGTACACATAGAATGTTTATAAACACAGCCATGTGGGCAAGTGTTCTATCAGTGAACAAAACACACGTGTCTTGTTAAAGCCTGGGTTTATCTGCCTGAATGATTTCTTGATCCTTCCATCATCTAAGAAACCTGACACCATGACAGGTATTGTCAGTTTCTGTGTCCACAGCTTTACAGACTTGACACCCTCAATGGCTGAATATGACAAAAATGCTCTTGTGCAGCAATAATCTCCAACAAGTGACCTGGGATGACCTGGCATCTCTCCCAGCTGTTCTGTGTAGACACACACGCACGCACACTGACATGCACACACTGGAGAGCAGGTATGCCAGGTGACTATTTCAGTGTCTGATTCAGAGACAGATTTTAAAAGAATGCAATTCACCCCAGACAGACTTCATGTCCACTAATCTGGAAAATCAGGAATTTCATGACCTGAGGGCACCCATTTCCAATTTTGCGATCAATTTATCTTCTGAATCTTTTCCAACAACTTAAGTTTCCTAACCTTAAGAAATGTTGTTACAAAACATTTTCCAGAACCCAGAACCAGAAGTTATTTTGTATGAGGCCAACAAGGGGGTTAGAAGTCATCTGCACTATACATAAATACTGATATATCGTTAAGATTTCAGTTAACAGATTTTTAGCCAAACAGCCAAATCAATTTGACAGAATTGTTTGCGTCGAGAATCCCATTTTTTCCCCTTCCATCAACCCAATTCTTCATTGAATTAAAATGTAATATCTCATGTCTTGGTCAGAAAGCTCAAGAGGATCTACAGTAAAGAAACAAGTTAACTGACTGAAGTTGCAATTCATCGGCTTTCCAGCCACCATTGCATTTGTCTTTTTTTACAATCTCACACAGGCGGGGTTGAGAGCAAAAAGAAACCAACTGTCCGTGTCCAGTTATGGGAGTGGGGATGTGAATGAGAGATTAGGAGGACTACAATTACTGGATTACTGAGCTGTGGGTGAAATGAGCCCCACGAATCCACTTAACACCATGGATTAGATAGACCCAGTCAGGTCAATTCATCGATGGTGCATAAAAGCATGACAGAAGTGTGGGCTCTGTCACAGTCGATTGTGGCTATTTTAGGAAGTTTATCTGGTTACTGCTGTGTGTATCCTGTGTCAAGCTGATAGCCTACATGGAACACAGACGGAAGAGAAGAAAATTGCAATGAGAATGTGTATTACAGTAAAAATGATGGAAAGTTAAATATTTCATTAGCATTAAAGTCAATAGTCGCAATGGAATGGATATGGTTTTAGTATCTCAGATAGAAGAACTCTCAGATGTTTACAAGCTTTATTAACAATTAAACAACTAAAGAAGTAAGAATACATTTTAATTTCATGCCAAATGCCTTATATTTACATCTGGTACATGAGTTGAGTTTCTGATTTCTCATGCACAAATATTAATTTGGCTACAAATATACTAATTTACATGGACTGTGCAAGGGCACAAAGCTTGATAATTTGCAATCCTTTGCCCCATTTTTAGCACACACATAAAAACAGTGCCTTTTTGGTTTTCTCCTGACCAGAACAACAACTGTGGAAAGGTTATATGTAAGCTCATTCTCTGACTGGATTGGACCACTGCAAGCCAAAGTCTCTTTCCTCCCTCTTGCCTAGCCCTGTCTGCCAAAAGAACCATCCATCACATGCAGGAAAGGGTGGCACTTTGCCCAAGGACATAATTAGTTTATGTATGCCTTCGACATCTTGGCACCCTTGGACTATAACATCTCATATGTCCTCTGAAGAAAAAAATATTAAAACAGGGTGCTAAATATCCCCTCTTTGTTAAAATTCTGTACACAAAAATGAGGAAGTCAGACAAGTCATATAAACTACAATAAACTACTACTTCCATGGATAAGCCTGCTATTAATAATTATTTAACCCTTTGGTAAACTTCCTGAAGTAAAAAAAAAAAAACATTAAAAAAAAAAAAAAAACTAAAAGGAAGACTCTCTCTGTCTTCCGCTTCATTTTGTCTTTGTGTCAATGCAAGGTGAAAGAAGTGGCTTAGACTTTTATTCTCTCACTCCCACGTCTCCCTACTGCAAGCAGACATGGTGACAGGGTCATAAAAGTGAAGGCTCAAGTTGGTATGCATCTTACTTCCCCTGCTGGCGTGCTGACAAACACCCAGGAAAAGAAGTCTTGCACACGTTCCTGGGCTGGCAGGAAACTTCATCTCACCACATCCTCTCTGGTGACAACCATGACTGTCAGGGCACAGAGGGTCACTGTGTGAAATTGCAGAAAGTCTCGACAAGATGTCTTATCTCACAATAAAGTCGATTTGCAGGGTTGTCTGCAATTCCAAGCATGTCTCTCAGGTGTGTGTCCTTCTCTGGAAGCGAAAGAGGCTCTGAGATGCTGCCAGAAAGTTCCCCCAGTTCCATACTAAAAACGTGTAACTGTGCTACTAGGAGTTGATGCAGGTTTATGATTGATAAGTTGAAACAGTAAAAAGATGTGCCTTGTTTTGATCAGTTTTGCTCTACATCTTAATAGGAATTACAAAGTACAGTCATCTTCTCCTAAAATGTCACGCCTCTGATTCACAATGTCTCTGTTATGTCTGGGTATGAAAACACACACTGATCTGTGAGAATGTAAGAGCACCGACTGATGCAGAGCTTATAAAATTGGTCAGAGTCACAGGTGGCTACCTAGGACACAGGTGTGCTTCAAAACACAGTTCACAAGCCGAATGCTGCTGAATGATGCTTTAGGCAGGCTGGCATTTGTGACCCTGTTTGTTATTTTTGGTGATTATGCGTACAGATTTTGCATCTGAGTAGCATGGTGAACTAGACAGGGTGAACAGTCTTTGTTAAAGGAGAATTCCGGTGTGATATTGACCTAAAGTGTATTGAAACATGATACCGAGTGTGAACGTATGTCTCATAGCCCATCTCGGCTTGTCCCCTGCACTCCAAAATCTGGCGCTAGTTAGCCAATGCTACCAACAGCTTTTTCAATAGTGGTGCTTCGGCATCGGGCTAGCCATGCAAATAAATCACTGTTTTACACCCATTTACGAGGCTCAATGTATCTCCACACTTCATTGGTAGACTTCCGAGGGCCCTGACATTTAAAACGAGACATTGAGAACTTTGAAAAAGCACTGGTAGTTTACTTACAAGACGATTTATACAGACAGTATCTTCACGAAGTTTAGCATTTGCAGCCATCTTGAATTTAGTCACGATAAAAATATATCCAAAAATAATTCAGTGGAAATGCATGGATTCCAGTTGCTGCTACTGGAAGAAACTGGAATCCATGCATTTCCACTGAATTATTTTTGGAATCTGATCCCTTATCATACCTGTTCATTCTTACTCGTTGCTCGACTTATCGTGACTAAATTCAAGATGGCTTCAAACGCTAAACTTTGTGAAGATACTGTCTGTATAAATCATCTTGTAAGTAAACTACCAGTGCTTTTTCAAAGTTCTCAATGTCTCGTTTTAAATGTCAGGGCAGTGGTGATGTTTCTCAAAAGTAGCCAGGTTTTTATTTCCACCTTAGCAGCTGCATGCATGAACCAGTATGGAGAAAATCGGAAAAAGAAAAAGAAAAACCAAACTCCAAACAATAATCTCAAATCAATCAATGAGCTTCCAAAATATATCAAATTAACTTTGACAACCCTTTTCAATCATAGGGCAAACTGCTGCAAATCACAAAACGAGTGTTAGGCCTATTAGCAGGGGCTATCACTTGCTCACCTCAGACCATTCTACCTCCTTCTGCTCTCAACCATAGTCCCACCAGAGAATTTAACTCTGCCGACTAAACCAATGCACCATCAATCAATCAATCAATCAATCAATCAATCAATCAATTAATTAACAAAACACATCTTCTCCATATAAATATCCAATAATACATTCCATACCATAAAACCCACAGTTTCATAACAAGGCAATCCTATTATCTAACTTCATAACCTAATACATAGCATACATAACCAGAACGTCCCAAACACCCCTCTTGTCCTGCACACTTGACCTCTGCTTGTGCAGTAAGTCACACTCCACGAACGTATAATGTTCCTTGCGACTTTCCGTCGGGTCTTTTCTCCGTCCCCAGACCAGGAAGCGCTATTGTCCGACACAATGAAAAGTTTGCTGAATGTCCATGTTCCCTCAACCTTCAGTTGGCCACCCTGAAAGTAAGGCTTATATTGTCCTGTATGCGTTTGTGGTTTGCAGTTGCTGCAACCATGCTGTATGCCGTTCGTGTTCGTGTGTGCAAACAAAGTGTGTTTGTAAATCACGTTGTCCGTTCTTTGCATTTAGCTCCCGTATGAAATAAACTGTAGCCGTAACGGGCAACCGCACCGTTACAGGCATATATGATTCTAACTGTCTCACTGAATTGCATTATGCACACTCAATTCTCACTGGTATCTGCTAGACAACAAGTACCAAAACATGATTAGTTCATAGATTTCACATGTGATATATACATTTTATACAACCCCACCCCCATCTTGCCTGTTCATAATTCTGAGAAATTCTTGAATTGTGTGCATGTGTGCGTGTACATGTTTATGTTTATGTGTGTGTGGGTGGGTGTGTGTGTGTGCATGTGTGTGTGCCTGTGTGTGTGCATGCATGCGTATATATGTCTACTGTGTGAGTATGTGTCATACGTAGGATTACTGTGAATGTATGTGTGTGCGTGAGTATCTGTTTATGCACGTGTGCATATGGAATGGGTTTACATGACCCCTGGAGGCAAACATACGCAAAAAATTGTTCATCCTAAACCCTACGGTTCTCGAGATATTCACAGAAAACTGTGTCTGCCCTACACTCCTTTCGGGGGGTCCAGTCCAGCGGGGGGGCTACAGATCAAAACGAAAACAGGAGGTTCCATGCTATCCATGTGGGGTTACACGCCCACCAAGTTTTGTGTACCCCGGTCTTACAGTGTCCCGGGAATCCTTGATGGCTTCGCTGCGCGGCGGTCATAATAATATAGAGGGAATGCACCAGTCTGTATAAAACGTTCTCAGAATTCCTGTAGCATAGCAGCTCTACTCCTACCGAGACGATCATATTATGTCGTTATGTGCCATCAAAATGATTTTGGAAACACTTCTTTCCAAAACAAGGTCAACAAACTGTTAAGGGTAAGCCTTTAATGTACAACTGATATGTGACGTAACCAGTGGAACGGTTGAACACTTGCACAGTTGAAAATTCAGGGCCCTATTTTTGCGACACAAAACACGGCGCAAAGTGTATTATTATCCCGACGCAAAGTGTATTCCTATCGTACACTCGAGTTTTTCCTCATGCCCTTCTATTTTATTACACAATGCGCTCAGGGGTGTGACCTATGGTGTGGAGGTGCGCATTATCTAAAAATGAGCTATCTTACACTATCTAAAAAGCATTACGCCACTGACCAAGAAAAAACCTGGTCTATAGCAAAAGGCGCATATAAAGCATGCTGAAGACGCAATGTCACGAGATGAAAACAGCAAACAATATTTGAATATTATTGGGGTAAGTGTTGCTTTTTTCAGGCTATGTTTTCGATGGTAACCCATTGTCAATAGTGAAAGTAATTAACTGTGTATAACTGTTTTGCCATTGACTATTGACACCACAATGAAGTTAGTTTCACTTTGCCAATGAGTTCAAATAATAGACGAGTGCAGATTCGTGTAGGCTATACTCTGCTAGGTTTTAGTAAAGCATGGTTTAGTGGAATACCTGTTCCATATGGTCTCGCATACAAGTAGATTCCTTCAAATGTGCCGCTGACTATCAAAATACCGATACGCTGTTTGAAGTTGCACTGCTTGCTGTTAAAGGGAATGACAGATGTCATTTTCATTGGTTTAAGGGATGTTACGCCCAAAACACACCAATGACTGATTAACTGGTTAGAACCAGAGCCATATACCTTTATATGGCTCTGGTTAGAACCACCTTGTTGCGGCAGGTGTCCCACGTTTGATAACTTTTGATAACAAAACCACCCCCAATGTGGACTGGACAAACCCCTAAGCTATTCGCGAGTGACCATGCGTTAGCGGTGATAGGGCCCTTAAAATTATAACAGCAACATTTTTCCCCTTAAATGAAACACTAGAATCACTAAAAACAATCCCTGTATCCCACTTTGCTCTCTGTATACACCAGCTAGAGTAGGGGTGAGGGGCACAGCATTGATTTCTACTTTATGCTGCATTAGGCAAACATCCACTACACAGCACCTGTCAGTGTCTGCATCTGCACATGATGAGACACACAATCCATCACATCACTGGAGGACAAGAGAAACAACAGAAACAACAACAACAACAACAACAACAACTACTACAACTACAACAACGGCAACATGGCTGTTCATGTGTTCACAGTGTATGCTGTAATCTTCATCACAAAGGATTTGCCAGTCATTCTTTCATATTTTCCATTATGGGAAATATCTCATTCCAATCTGTAGTTCTAAAACGTGAAGCGAAAAATCAATGCTAGTGATGAACTCGAGACAAGAGCAAGTCGTTGCTTTCAAACAACAGCATTACTTATTCATGAGGTTTCTGGGAATGTGAGCTACGCATCGCTTCGATCACAACCCCAGCTGTTCTGCCTTGTCTGACAACTGTAAGCACAATGGTTAATTACATTCTTGTCTGTGAGTGATAAAACCGTATTAAAGGAGGTTTCAGAGATGTCACGCCATTGCAATTCTACCAACGTCACATTTAGAATTTTATGCAACTGATTCTTTATGTAATTTGTTCTCCTGTTGGGTGCTATGCCTGTGACATGAAATATGGTCTACATTCAGTTCAGTAAATAAAACAAATATATATCTGAAAAAAAAAATAAAATAAATGAGCGAGTGCATGCGGAGCAGGCTGCAAACCAGTGAGACATTGGGCACCCTGCTCTTGGCTCACTGCCTGACCACGGGGTCATGCAGTAAACGAAAGGGTGGGGTGCAGCCAGCAAAAATACACAGAGAATTCCTTCCTTCCGTTGCACTGTGAATCCAGAGGGGAGCATATCACACCCCATGACCTCCTCCACAAGACCACTGCTGCTTCGGCTCCTGGACAAAACATGCCTATATTTAGTCATTCTGCAACGCTTATTCTGATCCTAGAGCTAGACTTGAAGGTTGACTTGTTCTAGTCGGGGCCTTTTCTTCCTAAATAAATGTATGAAAAAGCACCAGCTGAAAACAGAAAGTTTACAAGACACAAATACACCCAAACAGAAATAAAGGTTGTTTGGTGCAGGCTTTTGGCCACAGACACCAAAGAAACCAGCTTAAAAATGCTGGTCATGGAGTATGAAAACCATGAAAGGGAACAAAATGAAATAGTACTGGTTGAAGAGTTCAGCTCTCAGCAAGCCAGGCATGAATATTCTCCCACTGTAGGCGAGACTGATGAATGTGATGGAGACAAAAAACCACACACACACACACACACACACACACACACACACACACACACACACACACACTGCAGTTTATATCATAGGACCATTTAAGATTTGATTGTCTTGGAAGTGGAAATTTGTCCTTCAAAAGGGAGCTTGAGTTGTCCCTACATTAACAACATGTGTATAAGTGTAATGACTCTGGCTATAGTAGCAGTCAACACCATGAAGAATAATATGTGTGCATCTGTACAATGACAATGAGATATCCATCCATCCAAAAACTATGAGGCATAAGCATATTGGTATGGGCAAATTCAAGATCACTAATAGAAACAGTCCTCTTTAAATAAATGCAGCAGAAAAATGTGTATTGTGAAGTATCTTTATGCCCATGCTATGCAGGTCACTGTAATCTACACCTTCTCAAATCGTGTTCCCTCCCAGCCCCCAAGTCAGTGAATTAGACCTTGCAAAATCAAGTTAGGCTGTAGGTTTTCATCCTACACAATGACACCTTAGAAAATACTCAGGAATTTCATCTGATCTCTACCTTGAGATCATTACTAAATGAGTTGAGTATTAAAATGATACTGAAATGTTATACAGTTATGCCCAGTTGCTGCAAGGCAAATTCAACATGAGACCTAAAACACATTCTATGTCCACTGTCTCTGGTCTCTCTTGCCAAATACCCACTTGACATAACTAGCCTTCTGAGTGTCTGGTCTAACCACAGGGCACACAGGCCAGATGGATGCCTAATGGAAAACCAGATAATAAGTCTGAGTGAACATTTCAGAGGCTCCACAGAGAGAGGGGGAATAAGAGAGAGGAGGAAAACAATGAGAGCTATGCACAGGCAAATGCTGGGCTCAAAGTAAGAGCAAACAGATGTTTGGAAATGTGCAACATGTCACTCCAGCCAGACACAAAGAGAAGGGAGGAAGAAAACCAAAAGAGGAGAAAAAAGGGAAACATGGAGGACCAGAAAAAAAGGAGCAAAATAAACTGTGACAGAGACAAATGGTCTCTATACTGCTGGATTCTTTTCCAAGACCTCCATCTCATTTGTTGTCGGTTGTAAGAATGTCTGCTGTCTCTGTTCACCTTTGTCTCTCAGTCACATATCCCAGTTCTACTGAGAGACAGAGAGACATGATGGTCTCACAACGTATGCTTTCATGGAGCATGGACCCATATCCCAGCAGACAGGGATGAGCAGGATAACCAGCATTTTGGTGTGTATGTCAGTTTTAACTTCTGAAACTGACCATGGCCACTCATTGGATCACACACTGAAAATACCCCCAGACAGGTTGCACGGTCCCTTCTCTGCTGTCGGGTTTGGTCAGTGTACCTCAGGGTCATCTACATCTGTGCTGCACATGTGCCACAGCAGCGGAGGAATGGCTCGCTGTCCGCTCAGAGCACAGAAAAAAAAAACACAACCACCAAACAGACACAGAGCTCTCAGCTGGGGTAGAGAGGCCAGGCGAGCGGGTGGTGGGAGGCACTCCTGATGTAGTTCGATGGCTCTCTCAGCTCTCTCTGTGGCTCTCTCAAGAGATTAAGAACTTATTTTGCATGGCTGGTGCAGCCACTGCTATTCTCCCACGTCTCAGCTCCCTCCAAGCGAAAGGAAAAAAAAAAAAAAAAAAAAACCCTCAGTGCTGCGCTACACTACTTTGCCTTTCCAGAAGCTTTTAGTCGGCTAATAAGATTAATTAGACGGCTCTGTTTGCTTAAAAGGCCTTGAGTCCTGTGGGGTAGAGAGCTGCTGACATGGGGCATTAGGGCTTCTCCTGACATCAGGCATCAGAACACACAGGCAGCGAGAGGCAGAGAGAGCAAGGCAGACCTGCAGCGGCCCTGATGGGACTGAGAAAGGTTTGATGGAGACAACCAAAGTTGTCATAGAAGAAAAGACTCCTTTCTTTCACCAAGCAGTGTAGCCTGTAGTAGTGTGCATATAAATGCAGTCGTGACTGACTCAAAGAGTCAAATTCTTTCATTCACAGAAGAGAGGAGAAAGAAGAGAGAGAATAAGAGAAGAAGAGAATTCAAAGATAATACATCAGATCAGATCAGATCACTGGTGATTGTGTGCGACTGTGTACCAAGGACAGGTGTTTAACCAGAGGAGAGTTGTTTTGGCAGGGAGAGGGTGCAAGAGAGAGAAGAGGCCATCTGACCTATCTGCCGCTCCAGGTCGGCCGCCTCGTCTGGCGTGGCTCTGGGTAGGACTCCGGGGTCACTGAAACTGGTCCGCAGCAGCGTGCCCAACACGAAGCCGAAGAGAACGCCGCCTATCACAGGGATGGCCGGAGTGAGCTGGGACGACAGGAAGGGACAGCTGCAGGAGAACAAAAAGAGACAGAGACAGTGAGATGATGCTCACTACATGACTGAACAAAGTAGTCAAGGTCAAAAATAATGAGATGCCAGGTTACACAGTGGCCCAAGTATATCGTGATCAGCAGTGCATAAAATAAAATGTTTTTTTTTTTGTGTTTGAGATTTCAGGCAGTGGTTTACAATCACAAATACATTGGCTGAAGTTATGCGAATGAAGGCAGTGCAAGAGCTTTTAGTTGGCGAATAAATTATAAACAGATGCTCCGTGTCATATGACCCTGGTTCACAACAGACAATACATAACATAAATCATATGCCCAAAATGAGGAACAACTACAGTACTAAAACAGTCTTTCTGCTTTCACCCTCAGGCTGATGGACTTTGTAAGCAGGCGTTTGTGCCTTCTGTTGAAGCAGGAGATCCCCTAGTAGTGCCTAGAGGGGATTCCCCTGGCCTGCTGGCTATGCATTCATCTGGCATAATCTCATCATGCCAGGAGATCATTTCCTGGTAATCCTGTTATTCCTGATCGCACAGGTGCTGATAAGGGTAATCACATTAGTCTATACTGACGGCCTGTCTGATGCTCTCCTTGTAATGGAATCCATCTCACTGGTGGTGTGTGGTCTGTCTTTGAGTGTGAGTGTGTGTGTGTGTGAGTGTGAGTGTGAGTGTGAGTGTGAGTGTGTGTGTGTGTGTGTGTGTGTATGTATGAGATCAGCATGTGCAGAGATGTCTCCATAATTCCACTACTGGTCACTACCCCCTCCCTTCCTCATTAGTGTGCCTCTCCAATGCACATGACATTTCAAACATGCCGGTTGGTGAATAGCTTCTGTTAAACATTCCCACTGTACTGAGCACTAATGAGCTCAGACGCTGATGGATCAAAGAGCCGCTACTCTGCTATGTTATAAAATGCTCATTAGAAAAGTGGAGTGCAGAGAATGACAGCATTTTCCACTAAACTGTGTTTTACATCTTCAAACAAAGTGGAGTAATTTGGAGCCAAGCAGTTGGTCTGTAGAAATGTAGAGATGATAAGCTTGGTACTGTTGTATCCTTGGCAACTACTACAATGTATGTTACAACAGAGCACAGAATGAGCTAAAAACAGCTCATACCTTCAAATTAGCACAGAGGCACTGTGCCAGTTTTTTTTAGAGGCACTGTGGCAGTTTTTTTTAATCACACAACTTGCATGGAGAGCAGCACTGGTGATGGTATAAACGGCACAAAAAGTGATTTCCACCTAGTGCAGGGACAGTGATTGTGTGTGTGTGTGTGTGTGTGTGTGTGAGTGTGTGTGTGTGTGTGTGTTAGAGTGAGTGGCACAAAGGAGTGCTCCATTATTCCATTAGTGTGTTTCAGCACTCCACATGACTATGGCAAGACAAGCAGCCATTTAGTGCACACTTTCGTAGAGCCAGTTTTATTGACTGCCATTTCCTATTCAGTCACTGATGGTGCCAAATGATAAGCCATATAGTAGTTTGGAAATTTAGCTTAGCACAATGTGGGTCTATGTTTGCATCGTGAGTCTACAATCACAAGAGGTGAGGTTTCACAAGAAAACTGAAACATCAACGCACACGCACACGCACACACACTCTTCTTATGCTCAAACTGTGTGTATGTATTATGTGCAGGCATATAATGCAGTGTTTGTTTCATGCAATTTCATTTCAGGCAAGCAGACCGGGTAGTGAGAGATTGCAAAGGAGATTGAAAGTGATTTAGAAATGATAAGAAAAGCATATCTCCATTGAACAGGTGCAGGTCCTGCAGCTTCATCTCCAGATGGCAACACCTTAGGAGGTTTTCCATTACCCATCATCAAGGTATAAGAAGAGAGAGACAGAGAAAGATAAAGACAGAGAGAGAAAGACAGGAGAGAGAGAGAGAGAGAGAGAGAGAGAGAGAGAGAGAGAGAGAGAGAGAGAGAGAGAGAGAGAGAGAGAGAGAGACGCTTCCCCACTGGTCTATAATAGGGTGGTTGGCCTGACTTTGGCCCCGTGGCGGCGTGTGATATGAATCCAAAAACTGGGGGTTTGACAGGTGAAGACTTTCCTGCCCAAGTCATCATCAGTGCTGACACAGACAGAGTGAAACACGGCCGGGAGGGAGGGGAGGAGGCAGCGGAGGAAGAGAGGAATATACCTTCACACGACCCTGTGGGCGGCAGCGAGGTCTGCCAAGAGCCAGATCCCTTTGGCATGGCGAGAGACATATGCAGGACCCAGCCTGCCTTCCGCCTGCCTGCGTGCGTGCGTGCGTGCGTGCGTGCGTGCGAGCGAGCGAGGGTTGGAGGATCAGGTAGCAGCCCCAGGCAAAGCCCTGGTTTCCGGCATGCATGGCCCGTTACGTCAGCAGAGCCCGTGCCAGTGGAATCGCCCTGGCAGGGACATAAGGGTGGCATGTGGATGTCTAATGAGAGCGGCGGAAATCAACAGGCGGCCGGCCGGTGGCTATTTATTAACACATGCACACGTTTCTAAGCCTTGCGGTTTAAAACAGGTCAAATATCAAAGGTGAGGCAAAAGTTGGAACTCAAGACCTTAGGATAGGAGATTAGTATTTGATGGCAAGAACTGTGTTAAACTGACAGCTACTGACAGATTATGGGTCTACAAGATTGGGTACAATATCCCTGGAACTTGAATTTGAACTTGTGTGAGAGTCAATGAGCAAACAGATTAGTGATTTCAATTGGAGGCTTGCTGGTATGGACTGTTAGTATAACAAGCAGGACGTTTGTGATGGAACACTGGGGCATATGAGGACAGCTCAAAGAGCAGTAACTTACAGGATGACCTGCCACACATCCAGTTGCACAACACGAGTCGCAACAGAGGAGTAGTTTATGCAATCCTAGGCCATTTCTGATGAATCTCCCCTAAATTCAGTGGTATAACACCATATCTGCAGTACAATCCCACTTCTAGAAAAACAAAATGTTCCACTTGGAGTATATTGGGATTAAGGCTGGAGTACAGACCTACGCCTTTAGGCTGAGGGATGCCTCTTCCTTGAACAAACTTTGGTATGAGCCTTGGAATTGGCCTTCCCTTGAGAGTCTGGATACCAGGAGTGAAGTGCATCCAAGGCAGACCCTGTGTAATCCATTAGAGAGGTCTCACTCTCAACCTCCCAAGAGAGCGCTGCTGGCCACCCCTGTGGGACACCACTGCGTACTCTGACCCAAGCCACACTTTCTCCAAGAAAACATCTCTGTACAGCATGATCACAAAAAGAGAGAGGCTTAATCATACAAATGCCATTTCAGGATGTTTTGAAAAACAATCGCCTGTGGTACTCTCACAAGACTTTCAACGGCACACTAGCTTGACTTCTTGGAATGTTGTCTTAAACCATGCCTCAAAGTTACACTTTGATTCCAACAGGCAGAGGACCAATGGACTGAAATCTCTGGCCAATTTTCCAAAATATGAATTCAAGTGGTGACAGTGGCCATAAAACCAACATTAGCCCGATTTGCACAATAACTCACCGTGGTTCAATCATCGCAAGAAACAAAAAGGCAATGGACACTGCACTGTGAAACAGAGAGGAGCAACCTGAGAGACAGTATCCTTTGTGTGAGTCCATGTGAGGTGTTGGAGTAAGCGAAACGTAACCTACTTTATGTCAGTTGCTCGAGGTTGGTGAGGGAGAACATTACCATGCAGCACTGACCGCTCACAAGTATCAACATTGCAGGCTTATTTCACTAGACACTAAAAGCCACCACAACAAATGCAACAAGACTGACTACTACTGCTTTGTAAGGCCTATGTGATTGAAGTGTGGATCAAATGTTGATTGCCATTTCCAAGAACACAAGAGAAATCAATGTCCAAAGGCATTAGTGGATCTATCTGCCTGTTCAATCTTTGCTCAACCAGACCTGAGTGTTTGGGCATTACACAAGCTAATGAGAGATTGCACAAGAGCTACCATGGGTCTGTAATAAATATGCCACTTCTAGTTGACCTGATAAGCAAAGTCAGTTTCCTGCATTTGCATATCCTAATGCTAGTACTTCTGTGGAAGTCAAAATGAGATTTTTCAAAAGGAATGAAAGGAGACTTCATCATCATCAGAGTGATTGGGTCTACAGCGCAGTGCACTGGTGTCAGTGGTCAGCTGCACACAAGCAAGACCAGATGATTAAACCCAGACTGACAGCAATTCACGGTTCAGAAAATCTGTTTCATTAGGAACAGTATCCCTCTGACAGGAACAAGAGGCAGGGCTGCAATTCCACAAGTCAGACCTGAAAATAATGAAAATAGTTTAAGGGAATGCACAACTGCTGTTCTACCATGAGATTTCAACTTCCTTATGGAGTGCAGCAAGAGCCTTTTCAGCCCGTGTGACGAGCAATTAAAAGCGCTGTCCACTGGAAGCTTCACACTGTCTATTTTTGTTGCATTTGAACAAGCTATAAAAGCACAGATGGCTTGTGAAAACAGAGGGAATGGCATAACGCACAGGAACATGTCCAACAAATATAGAAAGTGAAGACCTGAAAAAGAAATATGAGTAGCTATTCAATTCATGAATGACAGCATGAGATGGACGACATTAAAAAAAGTCTTCATTTTCGTCGGGGCTGGGTCTATCCTGTTCCACTAATTCACTATCTATAATTGCTGCCTTCCACCCCCCCCCTGCTATGAAATACAAAACAAGAGGGCTCAGAATTAAGTGTGGACTTTAGAAGGTTTGCGTCGCCATAGAAACACAAGCCATCCACTGTGGCTGACATGGTACATTTAGGGCAAGATGGTTGCCCTGGTAACAACCACAGGAGTGTGTTAACTGGTGAGCTGTCAATGAGGGGCATAAACAAAGCCCATTCTTTAAAGAGTTTCCATATGCCTTTTTCCATCCTTACATTGTCATGCCACAGTCTGAATCCATCAACGATGTTGAGATTACAGCAGCAAACAAGATGGGAGTAATTACTATTCCGGGACAGTTCTTCATGTGGTTAGAGAGAGGCATAGCAACATCTTACTTCATCTGTACGCTCAAAGTGAACTCTGTCTCAGTTTTTTTTAAAAATGCAGCACAATATCAAATGGAAAGAACAGAGAACACTCATACAAACAAAACACAATACAACAACTAAGTCTACTACCTCAAACTAATCCTTTTCACACTGGCAGGGATTGTCATTCTGGACAAAATGAATGAGAAAGTGACATCTGACAAGCCAGTTGTGTGATGGGTGGACAGCATGATGGACGTCAGAATCAGATGCTGAGGAAGTCCAGAATTACCCATTAAGATCACTGCAATTTCCTCATTCCTAGACACCTCATTTTGATGATGACCAAAAGCTTGGCAAGCACAGCCATCCAGCATAACACAGTAGGGGGGAGGAAAGGCTAGGCGCCACATCAAAACCTGACGCCCAAGAAAGGAAATGAAAACATTTTGCTCTGGAAGGAAGAAATCTTTGGCTCAAAACAAACACTGCTTATTTTTTGTCCTTCCCACCATTTTCACAACAGCTCGTATCACCAAAAACGTTTCTTTAACACTGTGAGGCACCGCTGAAGATAACCGCCAGGGCCCCATTCTGAAAGAGAATTAATAGTTGAACAATTCTCTTGGAGAATCGTTGTTCTGAAGGCAACAGTGGCAGTTTATCACAAACAGCCCTATTCATCATAGGGTCAGCCCACTGCTTACAAGTCCAGATGTCCGAAATAGGGCACTGAGCATGGCGATGGACAAAGGGGCCCAACAGTGGGAGAGACAATGCCAGCTCTGGCATGGCTCTACGACTTTGTTTGACTGAGGAGCAAACATGCATGTTTTCAATTACAAGACGTAAGAATCCTGGAGCCACAAAAGGCATACAAACAAAAATGTTGCTCGCTGGCAAAAATAGTGCCCCAACATAAACTTCCCTTCGCTCTTCCTTTTGGAGCAATGGTGCATGTGTATTGGAAGTGGTATCAGAGCAGCATGAAAATTTTATGGGAGGGGTTGATGTATGGAGTGATTGATGTATGGAGTGATTTACCCAAATCAAAATAGTGAGAGGACAAGAAAGACTTCCTGTAAGGGTGAATAATTTGAATGATTTTAGTACAATCAATCAAGGATGACAAATGTAATTTCATGATTTAGGATTCAATGTGTATTAATACACGTGGACATTTCTGCAAATTAAGTTATAGAATGGATCTACAGCTTTGGCTTTTCCTTTGTGCATTTGGTTAGGCTATTAGGTTTAATGTGAAATATGCTAATTGTCCTCATTATTTCCAACACTACACTGAGTTATATCATCTAGTCACACTAACCTAATCACTTGAGGTGAAACTGACTTCACCGCACCTGGACTTCATCCTGGCACTTTGGCGTCAGAGGCTATAGTGTTACTCTGACCTACTTTAAGAAAGAAAGAGAGAAAAAATTCCATTCGTAGTCTCTCAGCTTTCCCAAATTCTGTGTGTGTTTTAGCAAGAAGTGAACTGAGAACTACAAAACACCTCATTCTTCCAATGAGGGAGCATCGTGACTAATTCAGCCTTTGATTTAGCCAATGCTTTTATATGGAGTGAAAACAACGGACTTCACTTGGAAAAGACCTCACAGTACACTAATCCGTTTTGTTCTCTAAAGGCCTATGCTTGCCCGAACGTGATGGAACTGAATAGAGGGGAAGATTTTCCCTTCTTTTTCAGGCTGGAGCCTGAGAAGGCTGGGTCAGAAAAAGGGTGATTTACCCGGCTTTAGCAGGGCTCCGGCACTGGTTTAAAGGTCTCTAAAGGAGGCAGTTCATTACAGTCTTAAACAGACAAAGATGATTTCAGCAGATTTGTGGGCTGCTGAATTATGTTTTTTGCATGAAACAGAGGGCCTCTTGCATCACTGAAAGTGAAACTTTTTGTTTTGAAAAAATGAACCAAGAAATTGTAGCTTCTACCAGGAAGACTCGTAGCCACATATTTCATTTGTTACTTGCTAGTCAATCATAGCTTAGGTGAAAGCCCTACTAGGAAGTCATGCTGCCTAGGTCATTCATTTAATTACTTCTAACCAAAAGGAAGGTCATGAATATTTTAAAACTGACCGACTCTAATTTCTCCATCTGCACCGCTAGTTGGTCCCTGTATTTGGCTAATGAAGGGTAGTAGGCTCCTTGCCCCTACCTTCTTCCATCGGTACAATTTGAGATGACCTTGCTGCTTGCCGGTTTATACACGGGTCTAGAACAAAGACTAATTCTACATGCAGGCTGATATCCTTCTCCCTTTAAGGAGTTCTGATGTAAGTCCTATTCAGGACTCAATTGATTCCATTGTATCCCCGTCTCCTTAGTCTTAGTAGAACTAATATCTTCTATGGCCACCACCTGATTGGTAACATTGATGATAGATTTGGATGACTCCAAGTAGCTAGGCTTTGTTTTTCATTTTAGCTGTTTTGCATATAGGTAGTGCTGTAACTATAATAGCTAAAAATAGTCAATAGGACAGCCCATAGACCCCCATTGTGGACCCGGAAATGTTGAGTACACCAAAGTTTTATGAAGGAAATATATAGTATGGGTTCCCAGCATGTAGAAACTGCCGGATGCTAATTTGCATATGTTGGGCAATTTGTGTAATTGAACTAATTAGCATAAATTAGCATAATCGCCAATATTGATGATATTATAAGAGCTGCTTGGCCAAAATGGACAATGTTAGTATGTTTTTAGGGGTTACTGGAGATGTTGAGTCGATATCTGACATTTTCAAGATTCAATTATTATTTAATTAATATTATTATCAATTAACTATTTAAAGTTTTTTGGTCCAATTTAGACAGATTTTTGGAGGATAGGGCTGTAGCGATATACAGTAGGGCTGTAACAATACACCAACTTAACTATTCGATTGGTATCGTGATTTTTGACCCACGGTTTGATACAAACCTCTTTTTTTGGAAGGGGGGGGTGGCTAGACTACAATATAATATATCTGTATTATTTTATATCCTGATATAAAAAGAGAGAATACTGAATGTCTGATATTTATGACAGCACACTATGCAGATTAGCCTATAGCTTAGGCCTACTATTTCTATTATAACTCTACCACATTCAGCTGTCTGGTTGAAGCCTGGAAATATTGTAAACAAAGTAGCATAGTTGGCTAGCTTATCATAGTCTACTGATTGGACTGTTCAGTTTCCTCATGTATGTTTAAGGTAATATTGTTCTCCCTGGGACATGCCCTTCTGGGAAACATTGGTATTGAGATGATCATTCAACTTGAATGCAAGAGCTTTAACAAATATGTGCAGCATGCTAATGATGCTAAGCAGATTTAATAGTGTAACGATTGATGAGACAGCGTTGTCTAATCAAAAGCTTTATTAAAGGTCGGGAGCAGGGACATAGGCACAGAACATAGCACACGCTAGCGAAGTCAAGAACACTCGCACCTTACACACATAGGGTTGGACGCCACACCATAAAGGCACAAGCACACATATTAACAACCCCAAAGTTCTCCCAGAATCCCCAGCGGGAAACATCGTGGGAATTTCAAGCACAGTCCAGCACGCTACACAGTTCCCCCAACAAGCCATTGCCGTACTCGGCGCGGGCGTTCCCACATTCAGTCCAGCAAAGTCTCTGGCACTGCCACACACCAGGTGGGGTGCACACACCACAAGAGCCCTACTCATCCCGAGGAACCACGACCACCAGCGGGCCATGCGGGTGTGCTGGCAGTCACCTGGCCGTCGCCGCTCATCCCCAGCGAACGCCCTCAGGTCGCACTTTCGCAGTGTGCACCACCACGACGTTCCTCCAACACCTGGCGGGGCCTAGCCTCCACTGCCACAGACCCCCCCGGCACTGAGCACCGTAACCGGCACCACACCTCCGACGCTAATTTGTTTGATGTGATTTTCTGTATTCTGGTGCATTTTGGGGATGGCCAGTACTAAATTCAATCAGATTCATAGCCTACATCCTGATAATGTGTTGATATTGAGGCAATGATTTCATGCAAAGGCTTGGGCTTCAGGGTCCCCTGACCCCTTGGGCCCCTGGGCCCGTGCAGTGATCCATCCCTGGCGGAGAGGTCTCCCACTTCCGGCTCCTCCAGCACTGAAGACACTGGGCTTTTCTCAATATGCGTTCTTTTCTATACTTGTGTTCTCATGAACTTGAAAATCGTTCTGAAACGTCATCAATCACGGCCGAAGTACTGTTCCAATTCACAAGTTCGCATTTATTCAAGAACGCATAACATTCCCGGAAGTGTTCTGGAATTGTTGGATGCATCGGGTGGTAACTTGGTGGCTTGAAGATTCCACAATGCATTACGTCAACTCAGCCGTGACACTCACATAAGAGAAATGGCAGCATTGATACATAATAGGCCTACCTATCATAATTGCTGCTACAATCCGATCCATGTTTAGGCTATAAACGGTAGGCTACAGGCTTCACAACTAACGTTAATCATAACCGTCACTTAAACTGCGAACTTCAAACGTTGTTCCCGCCATCGGCAAGTGAATATATTGTTATTAATATTTAATTTAAAAAAAATCAATGAGAAACAAACTTAAACAAGCTGGTGAATTATATATTTTATTGTAAATGTCAGAAATACTGGGTAGACTAATAGAGCAATTCACCCCTTGCAGACACGTGACTTAAGTCACGTGACGGCTCCATGCTGGACGGCAAAAAGATGGGAGACGGACGGCAAATTACATTATGTCATAAAGATTATGATGAACTGAACACCATTACTATAACATCTTTGTAGTTCAATGTATTGCTGTTTGGGGTCTGATAGTCAAAGAAGATGCCAGTGGTGTTGTTAGATGAAATGGGTCATGATCGCAAATGTAAAGTTATTAAAACTGGTGGTAACAGCAAGGGGAGATAACGTTACGTTAGGCTACTGTAATTAACATTATGGTAAATGAACACCCATAAGTATTTCTGGACTAAAATATTGCAAAGCGATTTGGTTACTTTATTTGTCTTGCTTTTATCAGTTGTAACATAGTCAAAACGTTAAGAATGTCATATCAGAACATGAAATAATAACTAGCTGCCACACTTAGAAGCTAGCTTCTAGCTATTCTAGCAAACGTTTATCGTAGCTCATAGTGCTAGGGCTAATGTAACTCGTCAGTTTGTACGTTGCCCAGCGAATAAACTTACTTCTTACATGTCTTAAGTTAAAGAATTGAAAGAAATAGGAAATTTAAAAAAAACTTGAACGGTATTATCTGTTTACATTCAGATCTTGCCAAAGACTTTGCCTAAGTGCTATCTGCCGTCCTGTTCAGAGTCTATGGTTGCTATAGCAACCGCTGCTGTGCTTCATACACTGAGGAGATAAGCATGCAATTGTGGTTGAAATACTCCCAAAACACAAAGAAAACAAACCAAAATATATCTATGCAAGAACATGGGATGTTGTTGTATTCCAAACAATAAGCCAACAGTCGTGGAAGGGCATTATTACGGTTAAATCTCACTATAATCTCCTAGCTGTGCGATATGTCCCATTACAATCCATTGATTTGATTCGTGTTCTTGCCGTCCACTAGGCTATTTTGCTGTTGCGCGAACAAAACGTGACGTCACTTGCAAGGGGTGAATAGGTAAATGACTAGATTCCCGAGCTGTTCCGAGAGAAGCTGCCGTTGGCAAGAACGCTGCTGTCTCAAACTGCAAATTGAGCATCCTGTGTACTCGCGTTCTCCAGAGTCTGGACTCACGATCTTAACTTTTCAAGTTCGAACTTTCAAGAACGGGAGACCGTTCTTTAGCGTACTTTGTATTGAGAAAAGCCCACTGTCTCCTACAAAACGCAACTTGCTCCTCTATGGAAAACGTGCCCATCTACAGGTGCTGCTTTGGGAAGCACCAGACCGTCCTGTTCCACCGGCTGTGGATATTACCACGTTTGGATGGAGTAAGAAGACCTGTATGAAGAAAGGCCTGGCCTGTACTAATTATTGTTTCTGCAAAGGCAGTGATGTTACATGTTGCAATATATTAACACAGCAAAAAGAGCAGAAGGACAGGGATGAAGAATCTGGAGAAGATGACGACAGGACAACGGATGAGGACAGAGAGGAGTAGTAGAGACTACTGTAGTTCTTCACTTTGTTACTCAATTGTGAGTCACAGCAGAGGGCCAGTGAATAGCTATTTTCAAAATTATTGTGGAATTCAGAAAATATTTGAGGATCCAAATTATTCCTGAACACTGAACATTTTTATCCTCCAAAAATCTGTCTAAATCGGCCCCAAAAACTCAGCAAAGTCAGCTTAATGAGAGTAAGAACGTGACCAAACCATGTTTAAATAGTGATTTTCAATCTTGAAAATGTCAGGTATGGACTCAGCATCTCCAGTAACCCCTAAAAACATACTAACATTGTCCATTTTGCCCAAGCAGCTCCTATAATATGATCAATATAGGCGATTATGCTAATTTATGCTAATTAGCTGAATTACACAAATTGCCCAACATATGCAAATTAGCATCTGGCAGTTTCAGCATGCTGGGGACCCATACTATATATTTCTATCATAAAACTTTGGTGTACTCAACATTTCCGAGTTCACCTTTCTGTCCACCAGACTAAAACCAAGGGTGCCAAGTAATTTTGAATCAATCACAGCTGATTCTCCTTCAGACCCCATCCACAAGCTACCTGCTTGGAGTGTGACCAGAATTTAGCCAGGTCAAATAGGCCTACCTAAATAGACAGCAGCATTGATATTTTGGTGGACTTTTTAAATTAAAGTAAAAAAGGTGTCAAATCCTGCATGAACGTTAAGATTTCAAAGTCATAGCCTATCGGTCATGACTGGAAGATCTAAGAGAGATCTTTAGGGAATACAGTAAGTAGACTAATCATGCATACAAATGCAAACAAACTATCTTTGGTCCTGTGAGCATTGGTATCCCTAGTAAATCACGGCTGAGTGATTACAGATTACAGGATAAAAGGCCATATGTCGAGGCACTCAAACAGCAGTGGGTATAAAGTAGCATGTTCCTCAAATGCATCAAAGGTATTCTTGTGAAATAAAGTAGAATGCATAGGCTTATTTTTCGCAAGAACTGATTTACAGTTTCTCATTAAATGTAAAAGGCTTTTTTATAGCAAAAGAGAGAGCAAATAAAACAGGGGCAAGTGAGAAACAAGTAAAACTCTGAGGAGTTTGTCTCACTATCTGCTGCACCATGAAAGTGCACTATACTGTGTGTGGGATTTTGTTAATTGGACTGATTTTCCAGTACTTCCACTTTAAAGACAAATGGCTGTTAAAAGGGCCACTGCTGCAAGCCACATAGGAAGACTGGAGTGTTTATTTGGGTTTGATAATCTTCAGTCACTTTCCATTTTAAAGCCCCTACAATGATGACCCACCCCCACCATTAATAGCCTGACATCTTGACGTGGTTGCCAGTTTACAACTGGCAGATTTTCTATGTCTTTCCGGCAGGATGTCTGGAGACAATATGTAGGAAAGGAATAAGAATAATGTAACGTAACTTGGTCCCAACACATCCACATCAACTGGATAACTGCCGTAAAGGTAAAACAGGCCTCCTGTCATGGAATGGTGCTATTTATTTCATCTGCTCAGTGCTTCATCTGAAACATGAACAGCTGGAAGGAATAAACTAATTCACTTTTGAAGTCATACAAAATTATACACTGGGAACAGCTGAAAATTAAGACATTGTGCAAAAAAGCCTAATGAGGATCGGTTATGGGCCTTCTCTCTGCCCTCATGGGCATAGCAAGAATGAACATTAAAAATTTACCCTAGCTGGTGTTCATCGGAAATGATCCACTCTGAAAGCCAATTAAAATTCCATCAGAGTTGTGCATGAGACGGCCAACAGCAGAGTGCTGGAGGAAAACTGATACCTGCCATGGCATCCCAAGATGCTTTGGTGCTCCCCTGCATCACATGGCACCATACACCAACTATTATATTCCCTGAACACCAGATGCGGTCAGTGCAGCTCCTCTGCATATCACCACTCATTCAACATCCCATCATTAGGGCCCGAGCACCGAGAGGTGCGAAGCCCTATTGTTTTTGGAAAGATTATTATTAGGGCCCGAGCACCGAAGGGCGCAAGGCCCTATTGTTTTTGTAAGGATTATTATTATTTTTCACTATTATTATTGTCATTCTACTTTTTTGCTTTCCTGTTTTTGAGGTGGTCGAAAACTCTTGAAATTTGGCACACACGTCAGGTGTCATGCATCGCAGTTAGGTACAAGAGCTTGATCCCGGGCGTGGCCCAGGGACTCGCTAGCGCCCCCTTAGGTGACTGATCCTGTGGTTGGCAAATATTTTGAGGTGGTTAACATAATCGAAAAGTCTTGAAATTTGGCACACACATCAGGTGTCACACAAAGCAGCTAGGTAAAAAAGCTTGGCCCTGGGTATGGCCCAGAGACTCGCTTGCGCCCCCTTAGATGACTGATCCCGTGGTGGGCATATACTTTCAGCTACAAACACCAAATTTGGTAGGTGTCTGTATCTCCCCAAGATGAACGACTTTCGTATGTACAATGCATTAGCCACGCCCAACAGGAAGTGAGGTATTTGGGATTTTGTGCAGACTAATATGTGATGAAATATGTGATTAATCATGATGCCAAAAGAGGTGCTTCCCATGGGTGAAAACGCATGAAATTTGGCACACACATCAAGTGATACAGTGAATAGACAGGGATAAAAGCTTGGCACCGGGCGTTGCCCAGGAACTCCATAGCGTCCCCTGTGACTTGTGGTTGGCATATAGTTTTAGATACACACACCAAATTTGGTGGGTGTATGTAACTCCCAAAAACAAACAACTTTTGTATTAACATGCCATTAGCCACGCCCACAGGAAGTGAGGTAATTGAGAATTTGTGCGTTGTGGACATGATCAATTTTAACGTACTCCTCCTAGACGGTTGATCCGATTCATGTCAAAGTTGGTATACATGACGCCGAGATGTTCCTGATTCTAAATTGTGAAGCCTTTTTTTGATATGTTGTATTTTGACGAAATGGCGAAATTATGAATTTTAATACCCTTCGACACAAACAGTAAATGTGTCATAATTCATCGTGCATGGCTTGAAATGTTTAAAATTTCAGAGGTCATTGAATACCATGTTAATGATAATATTCACATGCCCATAATCCATATTTCGCATAGCGCCACCCACTGGCAACAAAAAGAATGACAAGAACACTGATGCCATATGATAGATTTGAATGTACTCCTCCTAGACGGTTTGTCAGATTCATGTGAAATGTGGCAAATATCATGGCAAGATGACACTGATGTTAAATTGTGAAGGGATTTTTGATATGTTGTAATATGTTATCATTATAATATCTTGCACATAAACAGGAAATGTGTCATAAAGTCAAAGGGCATTGAATGAACAGTCTGAAACTTCTCAGGTTCATAGATATTATGATTATGAGAATAATCAGAAACCCTATTGGCCTGCCTGGCATAGCGCCACCACCTGGCCAAACAGGAAATGTGTCAGAATGGGCAATGCCTTAACTGATTTATTTGAAACCTAGTAGGTATACAATACTGGAAATCATTATTGTGATGATGTGCACATGCCATTCAGATGGCTAGCATAGCGCCACCATCTGGCCAAGCAGGACATGTGCCAGAAATTGTTAATGTCTCAACTTATTAATATGAAGCTTGGTTGGTATAAAATATTGGAAATCATTATTGTGATGATATTCACATGTGTAATTCAGATGCTTAGCATAGCGCCACCATCTGGCCAAGCATGAAATGTGCCAGAAATGTTCTTTACTTTTAATGAATGGTCTGAAACTTAACAGGTTAATAGATATTATGATTATGATGACATCCAGACACCCAATGGGCCTGCCTGGCATAGCGCCCCCACCTGGCCAAGCAAGAAAATGTGCCAGAAAATAACATGCAACAACAAATAGCACACACATCAAATATGTACATTACACAAACGCACCGCGTCAGTGCTTTGTTGGATTCCGAAATGTCACAGGTTGTGGACCGGAGGTGCTCGGGCCCGCCATTGCCGCTTGCGGCTATATTTGGAACTTGAATCAGCCCCCGGCTGCTGATTCTTCACAGTCATGGGTTCACAGCATTCATCTGTCCAAGCAGCCTGTAAGGATTCAGGGCCCCTTATCAAAACCCCTGTCTTAGAGCCATCCCTGCCAGTGAGAGGGGGATTGATAGCTCTACGATCTATAAGCACCCAGGAAGGGGTGGATGCAAGCACACTCCTCTACTTGCTTGTTAATCACAACAGAGTGGACTTGCTCTTGTCAAGCCATGAAACAAAACATGAAAGATTAGGCTATTCATTCAACAATTGTCTAAAAATATATATATTTTTAGTTTCTTATTAGAAGTCATACAGAGATGGAATTTTGTCCCGTACACAAAGCTTGTACCTAGGCATGGGGAGTCAGGCTTCAGTAGGCTTGGCACAAGACCTCAACAGGGCACTGATCCTTGTGTGTACAATCGACTGTGTGGACTATTCTTGCAGTCAGCCTGTAATTAGTCTGCAGATGGATGCAAACAAACAAAGACGCCACAGGCCAGAGCACAACAAGACAGTCATGACACAACTCACAGACAAAGGCGGCTACATGGAACCTAAGATGCAACTAAAAGAGGAGCTGTTGTCATCAGAAGTAAGCACAATGTCCAAGCTTGGAATGGCTTTTTGTGTTGGACGAAAAGCAGCCAGGGACAGAAAGGGTCACGGCAGTAAATGGCTGACAAAATCTAGGCTAATCCAGTTTAACAATGTCACGACAACTCACCAAAAGGAAATCATTATAATAATCCATGTGAACAAAGTACCACTACAATAATCTTAAAAATGGCTGAAACCCAACAGTTTGTAGAGTAAATAAGCTTCACAGTATTTCTGCAAACTGTAGCATACTGTACTCACATTAAGCCAAAAGTAGCTTTGCTAAAACGTGACCACAGTAAGAATGAAAAAAAAGAAGCCAGAAAGATTGTGGAGTTGCTTTAAACAAAGTTCCCTTCCCCTGACCTTATTCACCCATGCAAAGGTTATGTGAAAAATAAGCCAAACATGAGTATCAGAGGCGCAGATAATCTAATGGCAAAATCTGAAAACACATGGTTGTCATATACTGTTATGAGACTTCAATATGTTCTTACCCATTTAAGAGCATTATATTTGGGATGGAGTGCATCAAACTATATTAAAATGATGCTTCTGATTCAAGTAAACCATTTGAACAACTGGTATGCACTGAGGTCAGCTGAGCAGAACAACTCCTCTGGCTGTCTTTCGCCTGACAAGATCTGCGGTGTGAAACAACAGACCTGTAAATATTAAAGACAGGTTTGGGATTTCACTCAAGAACTCTGGCCTGCCCCAAACCCTCTCGCTGCACTTGCTGATGCATGACTGAGACCGGACAATGCAAAGCCTCTGCATGACAAACATCGGAGAGGCTGTGGCGGTTGTCTTGGCACCTGAGGGCTTGGTGCTGAGACAGAGCGCCCGTCCTGATGGGCACGCTCCTCTCACAGGCGACTACCACTTTGTGTGTTAAAATGGGCAGAGAAAACAAGAGAGGAAGAGACTGGGGAGGGGTGGTGCCATGATGAGAGGAAATGATTGTGACACACTCCAGTGTGGCTGACTAACCTTTAGCATTGATAGTCCTCTACAGCATGAATACCAGAGCACATCAGTTGGATGACTATATAACCACTGCACAGTTCACTGGCTTCGGTTTTAAACAATATTTACACAGACCGGCCGTGAAATGGGGGCTGAAAGTTCAACATCACTTGTTACTATTTCACCCGGAAAAACTGGCTTCAGTGGTGGTGGCTACAGGAAGGCAAGGAGGTGCTCTGCGTGCAGGTCTATGATGTGGCATAGGATGATAACCAGCTGTTTCCACCCTGGTCTAGCTAGGGTTGGAAAGGAGGTCAAAATATAGGATGTGGGGACCTGGTGGTGACCCTCCAACAAGACCACTGATAGAAAAGGCCTAGTACATAAACCTCTGTCTGTAGTGTGCTTCTCTCAAACCAATGCAAGAACTTTTGATTTCATAGTTCACAATGACACAGAACACAAAGAGGTGAAAAGCAAAGGTCACTAGAGAAATAAAACGGTTGAGTCAAAAAATAGTATTTGCTTTTCTCCAGAATGCCTGTGTCTATTTGGTCTTAGACCAAATGCAGCTGTTCATTAAAACATTAAACTGAATGAGAAAAACTAAGCTAATTTCTGAAAATATCGGTGTACTATGTGACAGAATGACAACTTGCCTTAGGCACAGTAGGTCAAACTCTTTTCACTTGACCAATAAATCTGGCCCCTGTACAATAAGCAAGATACATTAACTTCTCTGCAGATGCTGCACAGGACTAATAGGCTATACCAGCCAGTGAGAAATAGATGTTGTCAATTTAAGTGCCTCTGATGGGGAGGTGAGGGAGCCAACTTCCTTTTGTCATTGCCTGAGGCCAGCATGACTGCACTAGAGTTAAAAGGCAGAGACATGCCAAATCTGAAAAGGATTGTCCAGGAAGTTCAAAAATGTTTTAATCGAGACAATGAAGCACCTGTATCTCCAGAGCAAAGAGCAAAATCATTATCAGCTAAATGCAACTGATTAGGTCATGCTATCAATATAATAACAAGGGAGAAGGCTGAGCTGACGAGACAACAAAAACAGAGGTGCAAGGTGATAATAGCAGGTGTGCCTGAGAGAGACCATGACGAAGATGTTTAGCACCTTTCCACCGGTATGGCAAAACAAATGAGTGAACGGCAGTTTGCCAACTACTATTGCTTCTGATCCGAGCACAGGATGATTGCACCTTGTGTCTTGGCTGAAAAAACTCAATCATTTATCTTTTCTTCCATTCAGTGAAGGAGCCTGTTGTTCAATATCCAGTTAATCTATAGGGATCACAGTTTTAAAGGAAACTCATGGAGGACATGAATTTGCTATTATGACTCAGTTCAAGTGAAATGTATGACCAATAGACAACTCCTATCACTGCCTTTCATCTTTTACATTGAAATCTCTTTATGCACTGATACTGTAACAGAGGAAAATCTCTACTATCTATGCATAAGACACAAGATAGTGGTTTCAACAGTGGTTTAGATGTTGCTAAAGAATCTTGAGGCCCTGTGAAAAGGAGCCTCCAGCTGGAGGCTGATTCCATAACATGTCACAGACAATAGATTCCCTCCCTATGGCACACAGCAGCAGCTGGGCGGATGTGTATTTGCATAATGAGAGAGAACTTCATTGCAACGACCAAATGGGCCGTAAACCAAATCATCATGTTTTGGCTTTATCATACTGTTTTAGATGAGACCATGCTAGTAGGGACTGGCTCATTAAACAATGACAGCAATCTGCATACATGATGCTTAAAGTGCCACCAGAGCAGGGCCATACCTCTCCATCTTCAAGATCTTGAAGACCCAACTCTTCCACGGATACCTCCCCTCCTAACAACCTAACACACTTATGCACTTCCCTCTCTTCCCTCCTCTACCCTCATGTTCTTCTCCCTCCTTCTCCTTCTACAAGTACTTATAATGTCTGCACCCTCATCCTCTAGTAATGCAGTATTAATTCCTACCTAAAGTTCTCCTCTGCACTGGTGCTTGAACGTTACTCCTCATATTTGTCTGCTAAATTAATACATGTTATGTGAAATGACACCCTTGCATAATTCAATGGGTGAAGGATGCATCGTAGATGCAAGTACGGCATGAATGCAAATGACTTCAGATTGAAAGTTATAAATGCTGTATGTGTGAACAGCGTGCAGGAGACTTGCTAGGGAAATACTTCACTAACACACAAGTGATCAGCACACTACAAATTGCAGGATCATCCCCAACTTCCATCTCTTCCGTGGGCCTAATGCGTCCCTTTAGAGTCTCCTCCCTTGAGAGGCTTTGCTGAATTTGCTACTGATGACTAAATCTCCTTCTCTTGCCCTCCTTTTCAAGTCATCCAGAGGCTTGCGCACAATGCCCCAAAAAACTGCTGAGCTCCTGGGTCGATCTTAATCACCAGCTTTAGAGAGGTTTATGAAAGGCCGCTGATATGCCAGTCAACGAGCCCACACCAGGGACGCTGCGGCCCTCCCCTCACCACTGGGGCTTCACAAAGGCAGCTGTCTGAGCGCAGCATCCAGGCGTCCGCAGCGGCAATGAGAGGAGGGCAGAACACAGGATAGGGATTAGGAACAAAAGAAGGGCAGAGAGAGAGAGAGAGAGAGAAACGTGTGGGCGGAGAAGACGAGATCCTGCTTGCCTAACACTTCTTTCTCCGTAGCACGCCCACTCATACACAGGCATAGGAACTCCTCTTACATAAGCTCAGCGATGGTGGTAACATGCAACATATTCAAATACCGAATGAAAATATATATATATAAAAAGCAGAAACCTTTTTTACATGTCAGGCAGAAGAATACTACAGGCCTATTTTTTTGGCTAAAGTTCATCTGCATCAGTGTCTAGACTTGGACAGCCAGGACTAAATAAACTTGGCTTAGGGTTCAATGGTGACTGATGAGCATTCCAGAATCTAAACTGTAAACACCCATACACACAGCATCACAGGAAGATGGAAGATGTCAATGTGAAATCTGGACCATGTAAACAAGAAAGGGCTCCACCATATTTGCGCCCCGTTTGAAAAAGACCCTGACAATCATAAAGAGAGGAAAACTGTTAAGCTAATAGATTCCATACAATGCTCCCTAACCTCAGTACCACAGACAAAGCTGGCTTGAGGGATTGTTTCTGTGTGTCAAACACTGGGAGATGCTGTGCACGTCTAGACAGATTTGGATTCCTGTGTTATGAACATGTCTTCACTGAAAACCTTACTGTTTTAACTACTCACTCATCTTCAGTGCCACACATAGATGACAGCACACATTCAGGATAGAAATACAAGCAACTAAAGAAAATGATTGACTGACTGTAATGACTTTACATCTGTCACATTATGAACAGAGGACTGTAAACCAAGAGCAGATGACATCATAATGTGTTTACTTTAAAGACAACGTGTTTGTTTTTTGTTATCTTACACCAACTTTCTCTCATCTTTTTCATGACTGAAAGGACAGACGCAAGGAAATTAGCGTGACACATCAGATCGACAAACTGACTAACTAGGCTCTGCTAGCCTGGTCTTACTTTGAAGGATTGGAGCACCACAGAGGATATCCCTGTACCACTATATAAGAGAGATTCCCCTGTTTGCTACTACTGACTACAGGTTTTGACTTGAGAGTTCAGTGGCTTCCACTGATAGAACTTAGGCCAAACTTTTTAAACAGTCTGAGTCAGCATTAATCCATTGTCTTATTGGGACCCAGATCCAAGCCCCCACAGCTCATAGTCTGCCTCTTCAATCCACTGTGTCCCTCGAGCCCAAGGACGACAAGGCTGAGAAATGGTGAGAAATCCTGCTCTGCCAGGCCCGGGGCTTCACAGAGCAATGCCCAGTCTGCTTACTGAAGCCAAAAGGACAACTGCAGCTGCAGAGGGGAAAACACAGGCCATCAACAACAATTTGCATCAGGAAACGTTTCATGGTATCCGAGTGATTACAGTCCCCATGACAGTGAGGGATGATCAGTCTTCCCTCTCCTCACCTGACTTCAGTTTAGGCTCCACTACTGGCTGTCCACTACGATTTCTCAGTCATTACAACATCGAATGGGGTCCCTCAGAGAGAATTGAGTATGCCAAGGAACTGAGAACTGGGCCTATGTGACTGAGAACTGTTAAAGCATTGGCATTAAACTTCTAAAGCTTTTCAACCATAAAAGCTGAGATCAAATTATGCATTGATCTGTTCAGAAATGTTAGAAAGTAAATGCACCTGTCAGGACTTGGGAGGGTTTTAGATGGCAATCATCCACCAAACAAGTCTCATTTTTGGTCCCGTGAGGCCACTTTGTAATACATTTTTGACTGTAGACAACATTGATAGAACACACAGTAACTGGCTTTTACTTTAAATTTTAGTGTCTGTGTAGTAATTCCACTGAATGAAATTAAGAAGAACTGTTCTTAAAATGAACAAAAGACAACTAAAATGCTAATGATCATGAACAAACCTCATTATCTTTTTTGCAAGAGATTGAACCACTCATTCAAATCCCAAAATAAAGGGCTGCAGAGGTCAATGCGAGAGTCTAATCAAATACAACAGAACACACAGAAAACTCAGTGCTTGGGTTCTGGGCTAATATCAGGCCTCTGGAGACTAAAGAGTAAACAAGAAAAAGAGCTATTCTTCCCCTAGTATCATTTCATCGGTCAGTCTATGTTTGTTTTCTCTCTCTCGGCAGCCGACTAAAGGTCAGCAACAGAGGGCATGACAAAAGATGTGAAAAAAGCCACAACACAAAAAGGCTGCATCCTTAGTAGCTGGTGGCTCTGAGATCTCAACTGGAAAGCAAAACAAAAATGAATCAATAATACTGCACATCTGTATTGCCTTAACCCAGAGAGTGAGTGAAAGGGACAGAGCTAAAAATTTGTATAACAGCGCTGAATAACATGAAGTGTGTTTTTCCCTGTTGCATACGCAGCATTACAAAAGAATCTATTTTGTCCTCTGTGCAGCAAACTACAAGGCACACCATGATGAGGGAGCAGACATTCAAAATCTGGGGAACAAGCAAGAGAAGCTGACTGGAGCATGCTATGCACAGACCCTAGCAGCATGGTGAACTTAAATCCTCCTCCTCAAGGAAGTTCACAAGGAGATGTCCAGCAGAGCAATATGGACTTGCATGCATGCATACTGTACATCAAAGCTTCCTGCAGAGAACACTGCACACCCAGGAAGAACTACATTTAGGCAATTTGCTGCTACTCATAACCCTATATGTGAACCCTGTATTCAATTAATGTACTTTAAGTCCAGACTCATCCAGCAGCTGCAACATAAACCATTGAATAGAAAAAAACAACAACAATGCAATTCTGAAGGTGTACATACTGCACATTGATCCAAAATGATAGCACTGTAACATGCATGGAATACACAAGGATGACTGCAGCTTAGTAATGATACAGGCTAGAGTTGGTCATGTCTTAATGGCATTAGTGCAGGATCTCACTACTGTCTACACATAGATCTGCTTAATGGGCTCTATGCACATCAATCGCTAATACGGGCAGATGAACTTCCTGTTTACTCTGTACACATCGGCATCACCTCCTTATCCATGACGTGCATGCATAGAGTGGATAGGGAGGCAGTCAAGTTCAGTGGCTGTGGTGCCAGTTTACTGGAGGTATACCATCACCACAAAGATGATTTAGAGAGTTATAACAAGTGAAATAGGTGACTTCTTTCTGCAATGACTTGGATGACAGTGAGCAAAAGCTTAATCAATCAAATTCACTCTCTCACACACACAAACACACAGAGGATACCACACACAACCTCCCCTCCAGCCATACTGACTCAAAACTGTCACAGGAAGGACAGCTATAAAACACTACTGTCTGTGTCTTCTAGTAGTGCATTGGGCACTTGGGAATGTTTAGATATTCTGGTAGGGGTGAGTAGATGTTCATAAATCAAAAAGAGAGAGGGGGGTGGCAGTGATATCAAACAGTGATGTGATATTATATGGGAACAGGGGAAGGAGGCCTCCTGAACTGACCATCCTACTAGATTACACAATTATTTTTAAGCAGCTAAAATTAGTACTTACTTATCTGGTATCAGACAGTCACTATGATGGAGCTTGGCCTTTGTGATATTATTACCGCTAGATAAGCAATATTACATCAATCAGTGTGAATCCGTGACAGAACCGGCAGCATTAACTGCCCCAGATGCACTTACTCGAAAACAAAGAAGAGCCCACTTGTGACAACGATGAGGACCAGGGTGAGGTAGAACACACCCGTCTGTCTCGCCATCATAATCCTCCCGTCGCAGTAAAACTTATTCCGCCCTGGGAAGGCTTGCCACTTCTTCCTCAGGGACCTCTTCTTGTGCGGGGACTCCATCGGCGTGGAGCTGCGAGTGCTTATCTGACTATACTCGCACTCTCGCATGGGCTCAGCAACCCCGAGATGCATCAAAGAGGACTTGCACACTGCAAACGTTCAAGGGAATCCAAAGGTGAAGCTGTCAACAGAGCAGATACGGTGAAGGTCATTTGATATCAACCTTACAAGATTAACCTGTTCTGGCCAACTTGCCCTGTCAGGCTCTTTGAGGTTAACGTTACATATAACGTTATCATAAGTTAACGTGTCCTAAGTTTATGCTCAGTATGAGTTGCATTTGTGATGACAGCGGCTTTTCGTGAACTGTATTCTGATCGGTGGTGCCCACTGGCCACAATGAACTTTTGTAATCTTAGTTGAAGTAACGTTAATGGAGAGCTGGTCGTCCTGTCAAATTAATTAAAACAAACATCTCAACTCAAATGGCGAGGACAGCGGCTTCTGCACCATTATGAAACAACTCAAGCCTGGATGAGCTGGCTATGTGTTTCGGCATATGGCTTCAGCATCCTAATATTAAGAATCCTAATAATAAATCATCACGTAAAAATTAGCCATCTAAACGTTAGCTAGAACGCTTGTTGTAACATTATGTTAGTTTCTTTCAATTATTTTCATCAGAAAATATGTTAACTATTTTGACTTTCTATAACACATCTCTACGTCTACTTGGTATGTCATGTCACCCTCGGCCAGAATGACCAGCTGATGTTAAAAGCTTTTTATGTGACATTCCTCCACTTAAATGTCTTTATTAACGTCAGATAGTGGCTTGGATAACGTGAGGGTGATACCTGTAGGTACCAGAGCCAGCTAGCAAATGTTAACCTAACGATACCTACAATAGCTAGTAAGCTACCGCTAGCTTACGAGCAACTCCTGGGGCACACTAAGAAAAGTTTCTCTACAACCTATTCAACTACCTAGATAGATCATTCAAAGGTCAACTGTTATATAAAGCAATGCACTACACATTAAAACACTCCGCATCCATAAGCTTAGAAAATAAACTTATTTAGCTGCCTAGCTAGCCAGCTAGCTGCTTTCTCTTTGCCTCGCCTGCTCTGATACCCAGGTTTTCCCTCTCGTTAGTTGTCACTCACCAGGCAGCTCTATTGCTGTAGCACTATTCCTCGTGTTATCCAGGTTTATTTCGAGCAGCTGTTAAAACCAAGCGCAACATTTTCTCCCGCGAAAATAGATTGAAGTATATTCCTTTGATATGAACCCGCTCGAAAAGATAAAGATGCTTCATTCAAACATTTAGGAAGATTGGGTGGGTCGACTGCCTCCTTGGACACCCACTCAGTCGAATGCAATGGTTCGAGGAAGACGCTTCATCCTTGTTGCTGGTTGCTCGCCCATCATTCCCCAGACGTCCGTTAACGTTAAACACAGTGCCTCCAGCAATCTCGTTTTCAAACTCAAAGCACGACAGTACCACGTTTCTTCAACACCGCGACTGGTTATATTCGCAAAAGTTCTCGCAATACAAAGACAGAGACGTGCGCGTTGTTTTGGAGAGCTCCCTCCCTCTGATACTTCTACCACTGCCACCCTCTGGCAAGCTTGTCCCCTGTCTCTGTCTGTGTTCACTCCTACACTAAACAACTCAGTTGAGCACCTCAGAGAATGCTGTGACGGCGGTATTGTGGGATTTGTAGTAGCCTATACCCAAGACCTATTCAGCATGAAAAGGTGTTGGGTCACTTATCAGGAATTAACTTCACTGGTTTGGATAGCCTGCATAGCTTAACAGCAAGGCGCAGGCTCGCCACCCATGCCCTTGCTTATTGATCACTGTGACATAGGGTCACTGCATGATAGGCCAGAGGTTCTCTCAACCTTTTGGGGGCTAAGGCACACCAAAGATCAAACCAAAACGCCAAGGCACATGGCTTATGGTTACTGATTGTAAAGTATGGCACACACATTATCTATGCAATAACAGGAGTGTTCATTCTCATGTCCATATGTTTCTCTATACAGTTTGTTCATGAGCTGAGACCACAGTGAGGGGCATTTACTCACCTGATGTTGATTGAACTTTTTAATCAAGAAGCATTTAATGAAGCCTATTTCATGAGTCTGTATTGGGTTCCTCAAAATTCCACGGCACACATCACTGTGCCTCATGGCAGACTGGTTGAGAACCACTGGACTAGGCACCAGGCCTTTTTTTTTACCAGGTTACCTTGCCTTTTTTGAGAATGTTTAAATATGCCTATTTATTGTGTAGGGTAAAATAACAAGGACCAGATCCCTTCCAGATGAAAAAAAAAGTTGATGGGGTTCAAGCATTTGGGCAATTTAAATATTTTATTATACTTTACACAACACACTAAACATTTTTGTTATACTTTACACAACACACTACACAATGTGCCTCAGCTGCTCGTTTTATTACAGAAGCACACACATACCGGGAACTGTTTCATTACAGTGATGTTGAGGACCATGTTTCAGGGGCAGCCCAGGATCTCTGTGTATAGTCCATCACTCCCATGCACTCTGCCCGTCTATCTCACTCCCACTTCATGGGAATGGCCTCACTCGCCTACGCTGTTGGGGTTGACTCCCAAGGCCAAGTTTTTCACTGGGCTGTGTTTGACTCTTGAAGCATTTATCACTTTGTGAGGGAATGATTATGACAGGAAGTACATTTTTGTGATATGAAACTTGCATGGCTGGCTTTTGTAAAAGTGTATTTGCTGTGTGTGATGGGCTGTATAGGCTATTTGACATAACTTTCAGTGTATACTATTATTGCCACAAAAAATATATCCGTCCTTTTAGTCTGTAGCCAAACAATGTTTTTGATAGACTAGAAACTGGCAAACATTCTGGACTATTACAACAGACAAAATATTTCAGTTTAAAAAATGGACAGTCTAGCTGTATTTATGTTGACTGTGCTATAGGTCAATATCTTACCAAACTGAAGTTGAATTTTCATTATACTGCAGTGTTCTTGTTTGTTTTCCCCTGTGTTTTTCTCTTTTTGCTGTTTGCTGAGATATCAGTGATGATATCTAGTTCCATGACCTTTCACCTTTGGAGGCCTATTGGGTTTTGAATGAATCATACTCAGAAATATATTGGATTAGGCTGTAATTAATTGTAAAGGCAAAGCTGTTGAAACAGACACACACTCCCTGAGTAATCCCTAGCAAAGCCACAGCTGTTTGCAGAGGTCTCTAATGAGCTCTAATCCACAGGTTAGTTAAGGTCACAGGGACAAATTATGTCAGTAGGCTACCTGATATGCTCTGCAATGTTTGTCATAGCATTGGTGGACTATATTATTAAAACTTAGACTAAATGATGAAGATGTCATTTATGACCATTGCACATGTAATTATATGTAACTGTAATGAATAATGTACAGTATGTGTAATAGAATATCAACATTGAGTGTTCCGTACTATTGTGTATTACATCGATTGTTCACACTTAACAAAGCTGACTCTGAAATATGATGCAGATCTAATGGATCAGTGTTAGATCAGGTCTACGTCCAGTCCATCATCAGGTTTATCTGGAGAATCGCTGCACTGAATGAATGACCCACTGCCCGCAACACCTACTCACACACTGTGGGATGTAAACTGAAGCACAAGAGGAGATATGGGACGTCAGAGGCTACATCACAGCCACCCATCTCCTAGTGTAGGCTGCAGGCTGCTGTTTCACTCATACTCATAGCTGTGTGGGAAGTTGCCCATTATGGCAAATCCTCTCTAAGAGTCAGTCAGCCCCTGTTCCTCCCACAGCTCCAGCCTCTCTATCCATCCACAAATAGGATGCTCTCATCATTGCTGTATGAATAGCAAGCTAGTGATGCGTAGGATGCCAGTTTCACAAAGACAAGTGATGCGCAATGACAGTGTACGTCAAACTCTAAGCACATTCAAAACTACTGTTCCCTGCATGGTGCTTCAACAGTAGCCAGAAGGAAATCTCATTGAAAACCCTTTTCACAAGTTGATTTCAATGACTCAGGTTTGGCATTTGGTTTTCAGTTAAAATTGTACCAAGTTCTCACAGAGATGCCCCAAAGCCTTTAGCTGTCCAATTCTCACTGTGATTTTTATGAAGCAGAGTTTCATCAATTCAAGAACTGACAGCAGACCATTTCATGAAGACCGGACATGGCTATATGGACACAGGGATTTGAGGGATTGTGGGACAGTCCTCTTTCATAGTCTTATTATCGTGAGGGGTAGTCCTGATACATTGGTAACATGTAGCAGGTACTGTATATCCAAATGAGGATAACTGAAGTGCATAAATCAAAATCTGGCACTGAATGAATTTGTGTTGAATAGGAATATCCAATATCCAATAGGGCATTGACATCACAGGGTGTGTTGAATTGCTTGCACAATCACATAAAAACATTAGTGCAGACAAGCAATGATTGAACTAAGAGCAAACTCAGTTCTCATACTGTTTGTGAATGTCTTCAACTCAAACAAAAACAAGCCTTTAAAAGTGAAAACAATGGTAAGGAAATCCTCCCTTTTAACTGGAAGTACACCCGAAAATTGTGCATGTGTTTTGGAGGTATGGCACCTCCCTGAGGTCAGTCTAGTAGACTAGGGCATGGCAACACTGCCACTTAAACCCATTGGGGAACTGGTTACATTTTGATATTAATGAGCTATGGCAGCAAGAGTTCCACATAGTTGCATATTTCAGGAAAAAACAGGATACATTCATTAACTGATCAATTCTGGGCCCGCTAGCTTTGTGCCAGGGCAGAGGTTTAAAGAAGACGATAACTGCAAGCGTCATCAAGACAGTCCTGTTGCAACCAGCCCTGTGGTCTACCTCAACAACGACAGAGTTTGAGATCACATGAGAAGAGGAGGAAGTGGAGGCAGCGTTTGAAAGGAAAAAAGCCAACTACTCAGAGCTGACAGCTGAGTGCAGAGAAAAGGGCTGGATCAAGATTGTCTAACCTGCAAGCACAAGAAATGACTGGAGACAGGTTTAAGAATGTTCTAAAAGAGCTGGCTGCAGATGCAGAATGAGCAAGTTTCTGGAATGACATGTTTTGAGTTTCTAACTATTATCAGCATTATTGACGATGTTGTTATAGAGACTGCTGCTCCACAGCTTATACAAATGTCTCGGTGTCTTACGCCTTCGTATGTGAACAACTTTACAGAGCCCTTGACATCTCATTTTTAACAATGTTGAACTTCCCCTATGCACTTGTATATTTGCGTCTTTTCAAGTTTCTTCAGATGCTTTGGGATTACTCAATATTAATAAATATCATAAAGGATAGGTCACTATGTTGCAGGTAGTGATTGTATTGCACCATTTTGAGTTATAGCCCTTTAAAGGTTTTACTATTTTTACATAACTAGATAATTGCATGGAAGATTCAAGATGGATCCATCTGTGGGAACATTCCTCATACATTAACGAGGATTGATTCCATCTGATGGAATTGTCATAGTACACCTATTCTATATGTCATAATATGACAATCTAATCTTCCTAAATGTAATAATGAGAGGCCTGTTTTATCATGTCAGAAGCGTGATAAAAACAATCACATTCTTGAAATGTGATAGGCACTCTACAGCAGCACAGATCCGTTATCCAGGTCCCTTTTAACTGTCATGTAACAGCGACAGGACACAGATGCCAACCAAGGTAAATACCAACCCTTGGTGGATTAGACTCTCCCTTTCTCAATGATCATGATTTGGACTGCAAATGAAACTGCCTATTCAACACAATGGTGAGAAGCATGTGGCCGCATGTATTCCTTTGGAAGGCTTTTGGTTTGCTGACCTCTCTCCTACCAAGCTGTGATTCTCAAAATAAAAGGTCACACGTCATGCAAGGTCTGGAGGAGGTCTTAACGGTCATGTCAACGGCAAGAGTGGGTTAGATCAGTGCCCCGATGTGCTCCGGTCCCAGAATTAAGAAATAACTTCAATGATAAAAATAGTTATAACAACAAAGACAGTAACTTTAATTATTAAAAACTACAATCACTGTTTGTAGTACCACATCTTTGAAAAAGGACATAGTGAACTAACTTAAAATTCAAATGAAAACAAAATAAGTATTATTTCCGATGTACAACTTTATATATACACATAGCATCTTCATAGGGAAGGGGGGGAGGCAGGATCGAAGCGATACAAGTGCTTAGAGAACAGCTATTTCCAAGACTTTCCAATCAGTCTGTGTCAATGATAGTAGCACGTAGGCTGGTAAGCCCATTTTTGATTGAAAAAAGCAGACTATTATTTATCCCATATAATGGTGCAACAGCGCCTACCCATGGTCAAAATCATGGACTGCATGTTGTTACAAACAAAGACTGACAGTTCACATCTCAAAGTTACCCAAAATAAGGCAACTTACCCTACATCCTATTGCACAACTCATTTTTTTCCGAGATGGATACATTACATTTTCTTTGTAAAATCAGTGTTTTTTAACAGTTGGCAAAACAGAAGCTCTATCTACAAAATTTCACAACATAAATAAATTGTCCCTCCGAAAGAAAAATCACAGGTGCTGACAGGAACATTTATAAAATTCCAAAATGTAAAAAATGAAATAGAAACAAAACTTTGTTTTGTTCCTCAAAAGACAAAAAGCATCAGCTTTGGTAAACAAAAACAAAACACTGACATACATTAACAGCAAGTATTAAATATTTGTATTAAAATTATTTCATTTTCTTTTTTCAAATCCTCAAATGAAAATGTTAATTATGCAGAGAAGATATGCACATATATATATAGATTTATATTTATTTTCATATATAAAAACATGTGTTGTGTTCTGTACTTTCTTTTGTTTAAATAAAAATATAAATCACTGATTTCCGTGTGATTTTCCCAGTCTGGTCTCTAGTCTCTTGGCCTGGGTGGCTCTACTGTCACGAGCGGCCGATCTGGAAAAGTACTTCGCACGTAATGGCCGCCACGGCCAAAGGCAGCACGGAGGAGATGGCCACGTCCAGCAGCCGGCTCTCGAACAGCACAAACTCCGGCCGGTTCTCCTCCACCTTGGCCAGCGCCAGCAGAGCCTTGGCGGCGTGGCACATCATGTTGACACTGGGCGGGTCCATGGGTGGGTGGCCCATGTGCAGCAGGCTGTGGGGGTTCTGCTGGTACTGCACCATGGCCACTCCGTCCTCCAGGAATCCCATGAGGTTGCCCACGCTGCCCTTCTGCACGGCGATGGCGCGGGCGGCCGACGGCTCGCCCTGCGCCAGGTTGGACAGCATCGCCACGGCCATCTCACGGTACACCTGCTGCTTGCGCTCGCCCACTAGCCGCACCAGCGTGGCGAACAGCTTCTCCTGCCGCACCAGCGGTGGCGTGGCCAGCATCAGGTCCACGTTGCCGTCCTGCACGCTCAGTTTGCACAGGCACTCCAGCACCAGCCGCTGGGGGCTCAGCGCCGAGTGCGGCCCCAGCGACGGGAACGGGTCCTGGGCCTCGGCCGATGGGCACACCATCCAGTGCAGGAGCCCGTCCAGGATGGGCATGCAGATGCTCTCGGGATAGAGCGACAGATCCAGCTGCCCGGAGATGTTGGCCAGCGTGACCATGGCGTTCTCGCGCAGTGCCGACAGGCAGTCCCACCACCACTCGTCTTTGCTGCAGGCCATGCCACGCTCTTCCTGCGGCTCCTCCTTGTCACCGGGCAGCGCCGGTGGGGACATCTGCCGTTTGCGCTCCGGGTGCTGGTGGTGCAGAAGCAGCAGGCGGCCCAGGAGCAGTACCATGCCGGCGTGTCGCGACATTTCGCCATCGTTGCCAGGGATGAAGGACAGGCTCCGGACAATGTTGGAGATGCAGATGCAGCGCTTGGCCAGCGCATCCTGCCAGCCGGCCGCTGAGGCCAACGGGGCCTCGTCCAGGCAGCGAGGCTCGTCCTCCAGCAGGGTGAGGCCCTTCTGACTCTGTGCGTGATGGAGGCGGAAGCGGTAGGAGGAGGTGGAGGAGTCGCCATCATCATCTGCCTCTAGTAAGGGTCCTGTGTGGGAGGACAGCACGTCATCGATGGTGGCCACGATGCTTCTCCCTCTTTCCTCATCTTTCTCTTTGCTCTCTTGCCCAGACGTGCTGCTCTGGCTCTCTAGCACAGGCGTGTGGATGTCTCCATCACGTCTCTCGAAGTGCATCTGGATGTGGGCGGTTGAGTCTCCGCCACCAACCTGCCAGTGAATGAGGCCACTGGAGAACTCCTGAACATGGCCCAGCTGGTCTGATATGTCCTCCAGGAAATCGTCTTTGTGGACTATTTTGACAGGGAGCTTATCGTACTTGCTGGCTTGCTTGGATTTCGGCTCAGGTTCATGAGAAGACTCTACCTCCTTCTCTGTGGTGTCCTCAACAGTTTCTTCTCCCTTAACCTCCTCCTCCTCCTTCTTCTCCGGCTCCTTCTTCTCCTGCTCCTTCTTCTCCAGCTCCTTCTTCTCCGGCTCCTTCTTCTCCTGCTCCTTCTTCTCCAGCTCCTTCTTCTCCAGCTCCTTCTTCTCCGGCTCCTTCTCCTGGGCCTCCTTTTCCTCCTTCTCATTGGCCTCCTTTTTGTCCTCAGCTGCTGTCTCCTCCTGTTTCTGCTCTGGGACAGTTGGGGCTGCTAGGACCTCTGCTGTTGGGGCGCTGGGGGGGAACTCCACAGTGTCGGTCGCTGCTGGGGCACTCTGCTCCACCACTGTTTCACAGCTTTCGTCTTTAGTAGCCGAGTCCTCCTCCATTTTCTCCTCCTTGGCAGGACCAAGCAGGGTTTTCTGCCCAACGTTGCCCACTTCATACTCCTCTAGGATACCAAAAATCTCAATGAGGCCCCTTCTGAAGTATTCCACAATGAGCTCCAAAAAGCCAGGCAACTGCAAAAGATAACAGGAACTGTTAGTGTTGAAATTGGTGATCACTGATCAGTTGGTGTCACTTTCATCAATAGGGGGACATCATTTTGTGTAATTTTTGTGATAGTAGGATTTTCAATTTTTACCCATGGACCACAGTGCTAATACAGATCATAGGACACATGCAGAGGTGTGCCTACCTGAGAGAGGTTGAAGGAGGCCACAGTGCTGTCGTCATACAGGAGAATGTTAATGGTGTCCAACGCCCACGTGCTCTCAGCTAGCAGGCCTGACTTCAGGGACATCATCACTCGCCAGGCCTCTGGGGTTCCTGTGGGAGATGAAAATACTCCAGTCAGTTTGGGTTTCAGCTTCCTCAGTAAAGTGACTCATAGAGGTGGATGTCACTTCTCTCCGATCTCTCTAGAGGAACTTTAACAAGTCAGGCTCACTGTGGAGCAAAAGTGAAGATTTAATAGGGAATGAATAGGGACAGCTCAATAGTAGAGGTGTTCATACCATTTAGATGGGATGCTTTACATATACAGTGAGAAGCATAATAGAGGGGATTCCATACCAGTGTCCTTTGAGGTAAGCTTGCGACGTGACTTCAAGATGGGTTGGGTGCCTTCTACGGACCCCAGTGGGTAGTTGAGGTCTTTGCGTAGGTTGGGTGGCATCTGGCCCTGTGGTCCGCCGCTGTGCATCTGCATGCCAGGCTTGGGCATTTTCATGGGCGTCATGAAGGCTTTGCTGGGGGACATGCGTGACTCCAGTGAGCGCTGGTAGGAGGCCGGGCTGGGGGCTCGGGACACGTGGTTGACCATAGACTGGTTGGTCTGGTAGGAGGACGGTGGCTGCCTGGAGCTCATGGCTGCCATCGAGCCCGAGGAGGTGGACATGAAGGGGGACTGGCCGCGGTGCCCAGGCCACTGGCCGTCCGGACCGCCCCGCATGCCATCCATGTCGTCCCCGCGGCCCATGCCCGGGTAAGTGGGCATCTGTGAGGAGTGGCCTGGCCTGGTTGGGTACGGGTAGGGCATGTCTGTCCTGGAGGGCCACATGTTGGGCACCTCACCGCTGTTAGCCGATGGAGGCCCTGCTCCCATCATCTCAGCAGACATGCTGTGCTGTGGGGGGCCCTGTCCTGGGGCCATGCGCTCTCGGCCATAGGCATAAGGGAACTGGCCCTGCATTGACCTCCGGTCAGGACCAGGGTAGCCGCTGCCGTACTGGCTGTACATGTCCGCCTGCTGACCACCATAAGGCATTCCGTACATCTCCCCCTCATGCCTCTTTGCTGGGGGGCCGTACATGCCATCCAGAGCCCGCTTGTAGCCCTAGAGCGAAATACACACCTTTAGTCTTACATGATCAAATAAAGAAGAATACTGTGAAAATGACACTTAAAAACAGTTTTTAATGTTCCTATTGCATGACTCATTCTGATTTATTTAGGTTTGATAATTCTCATCAGTTGTGATCGTTTGAGCAACACAGTTGAAACCTCTAACATACAGGTTGCCTCTCACCTGTTGCTGAGGGAACATTCCAGAAGGGTGTACACCGTATGGCATACCAGGGTAATGCTGCCCGTAGCCCTCATGCCTTAGAAACAGGAGAGACATGGTGTTTACAATCACAAGCCGGATTAGCATTATATGCTAAATACATGAAGAGACACCTAATAACACTCACTGTGATACATTGTTACAGAGCACACACAACTTAGGCCATTGCACAGAGCTCACATATACACATTCCTATACCATGACCCTTACCTTTGTGAGGGATATCTGCTGGATGAGTAGATACTGCCATCACTGTTTGATGGGCCAACACTGCCTTGACCTCCAGGTGGACCCATGCTCCCCTCCATCCTCATCATGTGCTCTGACCTGCAGTACACACACAGGCACACAGCTATGCATTAATACAGGAATGTTACTGTGTTTATCAAAGTAACATTGTATGCACATACAGTTCAGGGAGTGTTTCTACCATTAATGTAATGAGATCACTTTCAAGAAATGCAGTTTTAGAGAGCACAGACAAAGAACTGTGTTCATCAAAACAACATGCAATCCATTGAACTATACGGTACATCCCTGTGTGCATGTGTGTGTGTCTGTGAGCAGATCTACAGTACATGCCTATGTACATGTACGTCACCACTCACCTCCTGTCATAGCCTGGTCCATAGGGGTACTGGGGGCGTGGGCCCATACCCAGAGCAGACATGGGGCCGGGCGCACTCCTGCCATACATCTCCTGCATGGCACTGGAGGGCATCTGCCCGGCCATATAAGGATCTCCACAGCCTGCCACTGAAATGAAGGGTTTCATTGGATTAATTCATTCCTGTGTTTTCTTTCTGCATAACAAGTGACAACTACCACATGTTGCAGATATTAATTCAACTAATGTTTAAATCAATGTTTACTACATATTCAATTTATGTCCAGTAGGGGGCAGCAGCGCTTTTCATACGATTTTCAGTGAACTAAGAACGTTCTCTCTGTCTATTTTAATATGCTGTTTTTCCATTAAATCCTAAACCTGGTGTGTCACCTTCTCCTGAAACAGAGACCTTTCATCTGGTTTTCACCAAGAGTGCAAGGGCTGAAGAATATTTAACAATGTGTAAATCTATGAGCTATTCTCATTTCCACTGAGAGAGAGAGAGGGGAAAAAGTGATAGGAAAAACAGATTTGACTGGCCAGAGTGCCGTCAGGAGAGGAGAGGAAAGATAGAGGGCAGCTGAGAGAGGAGGAGAGGGAGGTCCTTGAGTGGAGAGGTGACCTGAGAGGGCTGAGAGGGTTGGAGAGGGAGCAGCTCGCCGGAGATGGAGGAATGCTCTTACCCTTCCTCATCCCCGCAAAGGGGTCCTTGTTGGCCTCAAACTGCATCCTCATCATGGGCTCTGGCTGGTAGGGGCCACTCGGGGGGAGGGAGTTGCGTTTGGGGAGGCTGGGGTCGCTGGCCTCCGAGAAGGGGTCCTGGATGCTGATCGAATTGTTCCTGCCAAATACAGGGAGGAGAGTTACCATCTGAGACATCTGATTACACACATGAAATGGTTTATTCATAAATGATCAAATGGTTTATTCAAATATGATGAGGTTATTGTCGACTGAATAAAATTATAAATATGCTAAAATGAGCATATTTATTGTATATTGTTGTTCATCTGATATTTAAAAAAAAAAAAAATAGCCAAACAAACAACTAGTATTCCAGATTTGTCAAAAATACAACTGTTTTTCTGAACACATTATCATATGATACACTTGTAACGGTAGCATCAGTACATAATACACAACAGCACAAAGTGTTTACTAACTACAAGCATCTGTAATTCATTCTTTTTATATTCACTTGCTAATGTATTTGTTTAAAACACCATCACAGTTAGTCAACAGTCACAGTCACTGAGCCCTTCATCCAATCCACAGCATCTTAGACACATAAGAGTTCAGAGAAAAAAAGGAGACGGGACAGAGTGGGGTGTAACATTCTGGATAACTGACCTGCCGACTGGTGCAGGTGGCACATGGCCCTGTGGGGTGTTGGCTGGGGTGGGCCGCTTCAGGTCGCCTGGCGTCTCGGCCATGGAGCTGCTGCCCGTGGACTGGGGGGTATGAGGCCCCTGCAGAGAGCCTGAGTTGGCTGGAGTAGAGAGGAGTGGAGGAGGCAAAAAAGTGATTAAATATACTGACACAACGAACACAGAACCAAGCAATGGACTATAAAATCAAGACCAGTTAGCTTCTCATGAATTGGGGTCGATGTAACAGGAGAGGTGAAATATAGCTGGTACCAACAGTAGCTGAAGTTAGGCAGTACTGATGTCTCATAGTGATAAACTATGGTAAACTGGTCCCAGATGCACAATCTGCAGTCCTACAATAACAGTGGCGTATTACAAAAGCAATGGTTGACAGTGCATCAGAACCAACATCAATAATACTGACACTATTGATGTCCTTCCTAAAAAAAAAAAAAAAACTAGCTATGTTGAGATATTGCGGTTTACACTGATGACACAAAACCGTGGCTGGGTAACTGAGTGCATCCCACAGCCCTCAGTGCAGGAGGATGTTGGGAGCGTAGAGAGCGCTACACTGGGGCCACAGAGAGGGCAGGGAGTCGCTCTCACACAAAAAAAAAAAAAACTACTGCTACACTGGGAGGCACGTTGGCTGTTTTAGAAGACTGCTCTCCATTTTGGTTGGTGTTGGTGTTAAGCTCACATGGGTAGAGAAGCTCAGAACCATGGACATATGCACGCTCGTGCACGCACGCACACACACACACACACACACACACACACACACACACACACACACACACAGAGAGAGAAAGAAACAGATGGCTGTACTGTTTTTACTGTTCTTCATCATTTCAATCAAGGCCACGGCTGTTCTGATTTTTATTTTTATTTGCAGGACATTAAGTGTAGAGAATTTCTAGGACTCTAAATAGAAATCTAAATGAGTGTAGTTATTAAATATCACATTACAGACAATGGCTGGGCAAATAATGATATTAAGAAGTCCATTAGAACCACAATGTGTCTAGTTTTTTAATAAGCAAAAAAAAAAATTCTGAATAAGCACCACGCTATGAGTAGAAGACATACCCCAAGGCCCTCTAATACATAACATGGCTCCAAATAAAAAAAAAATAAGCCAATGATAGCGTAAAATATTTATATCAATTCTAAATAATGCAACCATAACCGTTTGCATCCTCATTAGGCCATTGAAACATCAATGCATTGAGAGAGAGATGGAGTGTACAGGAAGGACGTGCAGTGCCTGAAGAGAGAGAGAGAGAGAGAGAGAGGGGGGGGGGGGGAGCATTTTGTCCTTGGAGAGAGAAGAAGGGGAAAGAAGAAGAGGAGGGGAGGGCAACATGAGTGTGTGTGGGATTCCTCCTCTTTCTAGGATATCCCTTTGCTCCATTGCCGCCGGCAACACGTGGAACGTTCCAAAAGTAAACAATGGCAGGGTTACTGGAGGTTAACAGCCTCGGCGTACTTCACATGCCTACTGGCTGACGCACACAGGAACGCAGGCAGGGGAGGGGACATTTACTCAGCCTGAACTGCTGTGCCCTTTACTCCATATTTTAAGGGAAGGTGGAGAGAGATAGACAGAGAGAGAGGGAGAGAGAGAGAGAGAGGGAGGAAGAGAGAGAGGTGGCCAGATTGGAAAAGAGAAAAAAGCCTCTCTCTCACTGGGTCAGCATGTGAATTGAGGTTGACTGGAGGTCACTTTTGTTTACGTCCCACAATCCACCTCCATTAATCTTCCTTGGGGGAATCTGTACCCCCCACCCCCACCACAAACCTCTACCTCACATCATCCCCCCTCAACCACCTCCTACCCCCCCCTCCCCTCCTGGCACCATGACAACTTCAGTGCTCTGACATCACCACCTGACAGCTATATATAGCGGTGCAGTGGGGGCCGAGAGGCGCCACCTGCCAGTCTAAGTGGCCGCTTCCCATGCGGCTGACAGGCCTCAGACAGACATCTCCAGACGAGACGGCCGGCCGGCCGAGAGCAGCATGAGTGGCCTGTGTGCGTCATCAGTCCATTCCCACTCAGTGGAGCCCCCTTAACACCGCTCGTGCCAGACACCAGGCCTGTCAGCTTCCACCTTGTATTCTCTCTGGGCTGGAGGATGGCCGCTGGCCAAGGGAGGAAGGAGGCCTCTGCACGGGCCTTTAGATGTGGTGGCTTGAGATGCAACATACACTAGCCAGGTCAGCAAAGATGTCTGCTGTTTGCAGCGACTGGGAGAGGAATGGGTGCCTTTATCTGGGTCTACTCAGCTGTGTGAAAAGTTCATAGTCACGCAAAGAGCAATATGAAGCAGGAGTAGCAGGAACAGGAAAATAAAACGCACAGAAGAAAAGAAATCACACCACCACAAAGGGCAGTGAAAGGCACACAGACGCAAGCAAATCTCTCCCTGAGAAGAGGAAATGCTTTAAAAATGCATAACCTGAATTCCAACCAAAGGCTTGTATCTTGGCATTCTTTGAGTGGGGTTCTTGTTAACATTCTCTCATGATAGTAGCACATGGAGAAGAAAAAAAACAGGTTGAATAAATAAATAAATAAAAACTAAAGAGGAAATGTAGAATGGAGGGAGCAGAGAGAGGAGGAGTGACGGTGGTGGTGGTGGTGGTGGTGGGAGAGCGGCAGTGAGGTTGTGTGCGGAGCAGCCGGGAGACAAGCGGCGGCTCACAGTGAGATGAAAGGCAGGATGCGGAGCATTAGGATGAAACGAGCCCAATCTCTCCTGGGGCCAGAGGTGAGGCGCTGCACAATGCTCCGGGACGACTCAACTGTTGTTGCCATCTCTCCCCGTACATGCAAACGCACTACTCCCTGTGTATGTGAAAGCATAAGTGGCTGCGCTTGCGCTCTGATGTGTGTGTGTTTGTGTGTGACTGTGTATGGTATGTGTGGGTGGGTGAGTTGGTGAGTGGGTGTGTATGTGTGTTTGTGTGCTGAGCGCACTCTCAGCAGAGCTTCTGTCTCCCTTTGCTGTTTCCTTGCGACAGCTCTGCTCTCTGCGGCTAATTTCAGGTCGAGGTCACACTCCTCATCGGGGCTTTAAGTGAGAGCCGAGACTTTGGCCCAGCCTGGCGCTCGCTCTCCTCACCTCTCTAGACGTCAGCGCTAATGGGACGAGCTCTCGGCACAGGCATGACTAAACACAGAACGCTCCTTTTACAGGCAAGAAGTCCACCTCATTAGAGAGCGGTTTAACAAACTTCTGCACTTGGTGCTTAAGTTCAAACCATGCCTATGACTTAAAACATCAAAACAGCACTGCTGCACAAAGGGTGACAGTTCTGACTCCAGGATGATGAAGAGGCGAGAGAGAGAGAGAGAGTAATAGAATTGCTAGTGGCACAAAAATATGTATATACAAGGGGAGAGTGAACCACTTTAGTACTTAGTTTGCCAACAGGCAGACTCCAGTGATCCCCATCCCATGGCCCCTCAGTGGGGTTCCACATAGGCAGCGGGCACATGACTTACCTGGCGACGGAGGCTGAGGCCGCGGTGGCTGCTTCTTGTCCCCTGCGGGGCAGCCGTCCAGTGGGGGCTCCTCTCCTCGCTCCACATTACACTCATAGGCAAACAGGAACTGGATGTAGTGCTTCTTCAGAGAGCTGGCCGACGTGCTGGAGGTCCCCACGCTCAGGGTGGACGACAGCTCCCTCCACTTCTTGTTCTTGTTCATCTGTAGACACAGTGTGTGTGTGTGTGTGTGAGGGGCTGGTTTTCATGTGATTGTGTGAGACAGCGTGAAGACTTCAGCACAGCCCTGTGTTCTTATCTGTCTTAGCGGGCTATTATTCCATCCAGGCATTAGTTTTACATGGGAGCTAATCGTGGCTCCAATCTAGCCGGCAGACAGCAATTGGGTTTGAGCACTTCTACCTGAAATGTAATGTAAACACACTGTGCTTTTTAAGACATGAGAGACAGGCAGAGCTCTGAAGCTAACGTAATACTGATATGTCAGCTTATATATCATTCTGAAATGTGCCAACTCAAAAGAGCTCTCCCTGGTCTCTCTGTGACAGACATACACTGGAACATCCATCTAAAGTTGTCTTCTGTTCTGCTCCAAGCACACATGCTAGTCAGCTAGTTTGGCATTATTAGCCATGGGAGACTCTGAAGCCCTTCACTCCACACACTTAGGATCATTATCAGTGGGCTACCCTACACATGTGGTGGAGCCAGGTGCCCTGAGTCCTTCAGAGTGACCAACTCACCATGGCGAGCCCCCCGATCTCCTTGACAGCGGTGTAGAGGCGGTAGAGGTCCAGTGTCTTCTTGCCGATGACCGGCAGGTGGGGGACAGGCGTGCCGCGCTCCTCCATGAAGGACAGGTAGCGGTCCAGCCAGGGCCTCCTCTCGGGCTCGCCGCCCAGCTCGTACAGCCGGGACACCTTATCCCCAGCCATGGGAGCCGAGCTGGACTTCTGCAACCACAGAGGAAAGACAGACAGGGAGAAAGAGACAGCAAGAGAAGAAGTGAGAAAGAGAAAGAGTTACTGAGAGAAAGGGAGAAGGACCAACAAAAGCAGAGTCTGGCCATCGGGGATGGTGTGATGGAGAGAGAATGAAGGAAAGATGTCGGAATAATGGGAGCTACAGTATAACTGTGAGAAGTGGAACACCTGAAGGTAGTGGTGTGGTTCTACAGTACATACCGGACTGGATGGAGTCTTGGGCCAGACGGGACTGCTGATGCTGTCACTGTCGTCGCCGTGACAGGAGGACAGGCTGGCTGGACTTGGGGCCAGCGGAGATGGGGTCGGGGGCTGGGACAGACACTGGGAGTTGAAGCCATCCTGGGGAAGGTGGGAATAGCCACTGAGTTAACACGCTGTCATGAGTATCAGCACATTTCCAAGTGCAAATTTAAAGACTTTTAAGACCGTTTCATGACATCTTAAGTTTGGATGTCTACAGAAGTTACGAAATATATTTTGGCGAAAGAAAAATATTGTGTGAATTACCTTCACAGCTATAAATGCCCCATTTTAGGGTCTGGGCTGCTTGCTTTTGAAGCTGGCTGTACATATCTGGTTGTGCTTACTGGCTGAGAATGACTGTTCTTCACCTGTATCTGTAGTAGCCTATATTACTTGCCAAAGACATGTGCACTGGACTGGATTCCCTTCAATATTTTTTTTTCAAAGTTAGACTAAGCTATTTAAATATTTTAATAGGCCTACTTTATATAATTTACTATGTGCATCTATTCCCATATGCATCATATGCCCCATATACAGCACAGCAAATTAAAGTTAATCCACTACTTTACATTTTGCATACCAGTTGTATCTAAACAAACCAAAGCTTGACTGAAACATTGTAAAACCATTGTTTTGTTTTAAATTAATTGAGAGGTCCTCCTCGGATCCTGCTGAAAACTGCTGGTTTCATCTCAAGCACGCATGTATTATGAACGCACGTTCTTTTTTTATGTAGCCAGTCGCCGACAATCAAAAAAAATATGCGGTTATATTTCACAAATAAATTCCATATGTCCGCCCTAAATTCGAACATATGGCCACCCTATCGCTAACTGGCTTATCAACTTTCTCCCGCTCACGTAGGCTACCTGCGTATCTCTCAGGCCTCGGCTACACCACGAAAACGTCAGGCATATTTGTACATATTATTACCGTTTTCATACCTTTAACCACACCCGTGAAAATCATCTTCACTCTGCAACCACTACACTTCCTCCCGTAGCCTTATATAGTCACTTATATAATTGCGTTCAGATGGATGGAGACATTTCACTCGCTCTCTTGCGCTCGCTCACTCGCTAGCGGTCCCATACGCAAATGTAATACTTTTTTAGGCCTTAAAAACCGAAAGTTGTATTTAAGACTTTTTAAGACTTTTTAAGGATCCGCGGGAACCATGGCTGTTCTATTGGTTTAGTTGGTCATTCACTTCATCTTCTGCTGTACAGGAGGCTCTCCATCAGTGCTTACAAATCTGCCCTATTGAGTGTAATTACAGTGAACAACTGCAAGATCACTGTTTGCCAGCATGAAAAAGAAAGACAGAGAGAGAAAGAGAGAGAGGAAGAAAAAAAGGAGCACAGTAGAGGAAGTAAATGAGAAAAAAAGATATTCAAAGTAACAATGAGAAAAAAAAAAGTGAGAGAGAGAAAGAGAAGGAGAGGGCAGATGAGGTGTGGCAGTGTTGTTCTCCCTGAGATCCTGTTTGGTATGCTGGCCTGTGGGCACAGGTACTGTAAGTGATGCAGCGCAACCATGACAGATTTCACGCGTCAGCGAAAGATAGTGCCCCCGCCACCCCCTCAGATCCACCCAACCCCACCCCTCCTTCTTCCCACTCCAGAGCAGGGAGCGACCAGAGAGAGAGAGAGAGAGAGAGAGAGAGAGAGAGAGAGAGAGAGAGAGAGAGACAGAGAGAGAGAGAGAGAGAGAGAGAGAGAGAGAGAGAGAGAGGAAGGGAGAGAACGGCTCCACAGGCGGCTCTGGGGGCCTGGCGCACAACTTTGACTGCCTTAAATAATTCAGCAGCCGAGCACCATGATCAGCAAAGAGGAGGGATTTAGAGCGAGTCTGTGTTTTTGCGGCGAGATAAACAGAAAACAAGAAAGAGTCAAAGGGCCAGGAAGCTGACACGGGGAAAAGTTGCAAGCGGGAACGAACAAAAAAAAAAAAAAACGGGTTGGGATGAAATGCTGGGATTGTGGGTGTACATGTGGGCAAGTTTGTTTGTCTGTGTATGTGTGTGTGTTTGTGTGGGTGGGTGTGTGAGTCTGTGTGTGTGTGCGTGTGTGTGTGTGTGTGAGTGTATGTTTGTGAGTAAGGTCCCACAAGAACTTCTCCAGCAGGCGAACATCGGGCAACAAAAGAGCTGAAGGCTAGAATGAACCACGCAAACAGCTTTGCACATTAATATTGATAAAAATGCAAGCATATGAATAAATTAATCAGAATAAAGAAAATTTGTTGGACTTAACAGCCAAAAATACCCTTCTATGAAAGCCACGTCCACACCTGCCTCACAACCTCTCCTTTGTTGGAGGACATGCACAGGACAACGGATGTGAAACATTTATACTTATGGAAATGACCTGTCATTGAAATTTAGTCAAAAGATCAGTAACCAGATGGTCCCCAAACCCAAATAACTGTATCTAGGAACATAAATAGAGACATTAAATGAAGAAGGCTTGCTGGACTCCTGTCCAGGTGGAGTCACATTAGAGACTGATGCAACATGGCCAGGCCTGGGAACATCCATCCGAGAAATACCAACGTCATCAGAGGATGATTTTTCAGTGCATCTTTGAAACCACAGGAATAGCTAAGCTTTCCCAGCAATTATATTTCCGGGGCAATTTGCATGCAAAAGACATAGTTACTAAGACAAAGCAGAATCAGTTAGAGCTTAGAGGGGAGAAGGGTCAAGCACTAACCTTGGGTTTAGGCGGCTCTGTTGTGGGAGGCTCCTCTTTGCCTTCTCCTTTCTGCTTGGCCTCGGCTCCCATCACCCCCTCTCCACTCACCCCTCCCGCTCCTGGAAGACAACAGCCGGAGGAATGAAGCACTAAAAAAGATCACTGCTGTCACAAGTCCCTTGGAGGGACCGTAGCCATCTGATGTGAGTATGGTTTACAGTGGTACAAAAACAGTCATGAAGTACAAACCATCACAGCTCCATAAATTCAGTGCAGACAGACATACAATAGACTTTAATTTCAGTGTATGCGTACACCTCCAGCATGTAGATGGAAGATCAGCAATAAAACTTTTCAATGGTTAGAGAAATTAGATTACTGAGATTAGATAATATCTATCACCTGTGAAAAAATGCCTTTTGACAAACATTCTCTTGCTACCTGGTATGTTGCTGTCTATGCTACATGGCATATACAGATAAAGATAACAAATGACACTACTTAATATCCAAATGCACCAACAGAGAGCCAGAATGAGCAATTCAGTGGGTTTGAAGTGCCAAGGTAAGAGGTATGCAAAGAGAGAAAAAAGAGAGAAGTGATGTTCTAGCATAAATGTCAGAGCTGCTTGGCTGCTTGTCCCCTGGTGTGACTGCAAGGGGAGGAGGGACTGGGATGGGGAGTCTGGGTTGTGATGGTGTGTGTGTGTGTGTGTGTGTGTGTGTGTGTGTGTGTTCTCTGCTGTCTTTCCCAGAAAGACAGAACACACCAGGCCCCTCTTTCCGCAGAGTGTATGTGAGCAGTACATCACATTTGAAGGCTTTCTTGACAGTTTATTTGTAAGGCATTGTCTTGCATAATGGATGCCTACTCAGAGACAATTCATCATAAATGGCAGTGTTTAAACATTAATGTATGTCTATATGAGTAAATTCGATTTTTTGAATTTGATGTATATGTCTGGATGTATGAGCACTTGCTTTTGTGTGTAATACATAAACATCTTTTTTACTGTACACCAGTGATGGTGTGTGTGTGTGTGTGTGTGTGTGTGTGTGTGTGTGTGTGTGTGTGTGTGTGTGCGCGTGTGTGTGTGTGTGTGTGCGTGCGTGCGTGGATCAGCTGGCACAGTGTGCTGCAGTCAGTGGGCTAATCTCTCCTGCTGCCCTGTGGATTAGCACCCTGAGAGAGCAGCGGGTATGACCCCCTAACACACACACACACACACACACACACACACACACGTGCGCGTGCACGCACACATGGCAATAACTCCTGCTAATAAAAAAAGCATGTTGCCTAGAGAACCCCACATTCACCTCTATCCTTATGAAGCCATCTAGACAACATTCACGATACACAAAGAACCGTCATCCTAGTCTTTACATGACCGCTAAGTGTAAGTGAAATAGAACAGAACAGACTTGTATAGAACATACAATAATAGCATAGAACAGACTTGTGCTTTAACAGTTAAGAAAAAGAAGGTTAAGTTAACAAAAGTTAAAAGTTCAAGTTAAGAAAAAAATGTTTTTGAGATGATAGGATTTCTACTTTAAGGTTTTTCAAATCTCCCCTCTCCAATGAAATGATAATGAACACCATCAAGTCAAACAGGGCAAGGCAATACAGAATGTTTGGAAAAGTTCCAAGGTGTGTCCCTCTTGTCCCTGTTCTTCTAGAGAAAGGAACAAAGGGAAACTATTTTTCCCTTTTTCTGCGGCTGCTATCCAGTGAAAGGGCTTTTCTAAAGAGTCCTTGGGCCTGTGATTCATCTGCAGTCCTTAAAATTAAAATCAGCATAGAATGCTCTGTTTCACGGCCAGTCCTAAAACCTGGATCTTTCAGGTGTGTTTCAAACAAAGGGAAGGGTTCAAGAGGAGCCACAGACCTTTTTACATCTGAAAAGAACCAAGTTGAAGCAAAGCAGATGAATTAAATGGGTGTGTTTTTGCACAGGGCCCAGATGATCCCCCATGACCATCCTTGAATCTGGCTGATAGAAACTGTAAAGCAAATGTATGGGTCTGTGTGTCGGGTTGCTATGGGAACTGCAGCAGTGGACATTACCTGAGGTCGGAGTGGTGTGGGTGGGGGCTTGTGATGTCATCATCCCAGAGGCGTTGGCGTATGGCTGCCCATAGGGGGCACCTGTCCCCATCCCACTCATCTGGTTCAGGGCGGAGAAGCTCCCCTGTCTGAGAGGAGAGAGGGGGGTAGGGAGGGAGGAGAGGACCAGAATGAGATAGAGGCATGTATTATATATACAAACAGTATGGGAGACATAATAACAACTGTCACAGTACATAAGAAAACACGCAAACACACACACACACACACACACACACACACACACACACACACACACACACAAACCACCTTAAGGCAAAGCTTTCATGTCCAGCAAAGCTTTCATGTCAGAGGTTAGTCAGAACTGTGTGTAACAGTGAGCACAGAGGTAAGAGTAAAGGGCTAATTTCATGAAACTAATCAAAGAACTTACATACACAACTACTTTCACTCCAAACATTGTTTGTTCAGTGTTTAATTATGAACCACTGAAATGCATAATCAAGAAATTCAGCTCTTCACAACTTCCACATTTCATACTTCCACAAACAATGCAAAAATGTCAGAATTTTACTATCTAATTTTACATTCATGCCTGAAACTGGTACCCCTCTTAAACTGGAGAAATTGCCTGGGGTCATGCAAGTGAACATTACAGAAAAGTTGTAGTCAGTAACCAAGGACACTGTTGTAAGTGTCCATCGTTATCATTTATGCATAGTGACAAACCTGCCAAGAGGAAAAAGATCAAACCCCTAAGCCCCCTAAAAGCCAACTCTACTTTCCCACGCTGACTTTATGACACAGCACACAACCTGCTCTTAATCTTTCACAGCTACTCAGTCAGATGCACAGGTAGTGCACTAGGTTGCTTCAAAAATGGTAGACTTCAATTGCCCGAGGGGACCATTTACTTATGATGGCTGTTGAATCACTGAGATGCGCAAGAGCTGCTTCTATGAGCACAGCCATTCCACATACTGCACTGAAGCCACACAGAAATGGGCCTGGCTGTCTCGTCATAAGAGGACAGGCGCCTCTTAATAGCAGGGAAAATAAATGGCAAGGAGGCATATGAAAAGATTACGCAATTCAAAAAATCCATTAACAGGTGCTTGGGCTAGACTTGGCAGATAGGGCTGCTTTCCACAGAACGAGGCGTAATCCAGGGAAGGAAGAGTCTACGGTAAGTTGCTGCACAAAACCTAAATGGCTGTCTGGCGGAGACTGGTGTTGAGACGGTGAGTAATAGAAGCCATTCAGCGCTGCCTTTCTCTTCCCCTCTACCGCACTCTCCACCCTCCTCCTCCTCCAAAGTAATAATTTAACTAATTAAGGTGTCTTTGCGAGAGGATCATGTTATTTGTTGCCATGGAGACGGGGAAAATCAATCCCTGGCCCGTCTCCACGCTTCAGATGATTTTCGGGACATCAGACAGCTCGTCGGCAACCTGCTGCACGCTCGGCGCTCGGGACTGAGCCACTTCAGTGAGCGGCTGACGTCTCCGACAGAGCCATGCTTTCTGAAGGAGGCATTAATCCCTGGATAAGGACTACTGAGCTAGAGAGAAAGAGAGAGAGAGAAAAAGAGAGAGAGAGACAGATAGAGATAGAGAAAAAGAGAGAGAGAGAGGGAGACTGACAGACAGACAGGCAAGTAGAGGCAACAAGAGAGAAATCAGGGAATCTGAGTAATCAAGAAGGAAACCTAGACAGGAAAAGCAGAGATTTTCCCAGGGCAGACAAAGATAATTACAGAGAGAGCAATTAAAAGCCTGTCACAAAGACAGACGTTAAAGCCATGTGTTTGAAGAGGTCACATATGAGTGGGAGAGAACGCAATCCTGACGACATCCAATTTACAACTCAACCTCTGCCATCTGCATTACTATTCAACACCATCCGAGGTGTGTCAAATCAGGAGGCAGAACAACAGCCAGGAACAAAGTAAAACTGTGCGACCTGGATTAACGCTACTCACACAAAAATGGAGGGTGGTGTTCGTCGCTAGGGAGGGAGGGTGGTGTTTGTCACTATGGCAACACAACGCCTCCCGAGCATTTCATGCAGGAAGTCAAACACAAGCAATTGGTCTGCTCAGGCTCGCCCCTAATCGTATCTCGCAGATGTAATTAGTTACCCGGTGGGCGCAGGCTCGGTGGCGACACGGTACCCCACCCACCCCCCCACCCCCAGCCGCCATAATCTCCGGCCTGGATTGATTTTGGCGTTAGCTAGATGGCAGGAGAGGCACACTCTCGTGAGTGAGGATGAGGGCCCTGTGTGTCCTCCATCGCTCATTTTTACATGTGAATAAATAGTCCTCATCTCCCTTTATTCCCTCAAATCACAACATCCAGCTCTCAAGTGTATAATGCAATAAACACCAAACAGAGTGAGAGAGGGAGCGAGGGAAGGAGGGAGGGAGAGAGGGAGGGGGGAAGAAAAGTGTGGAGTTCGACTGTGGTGCGAGACCATTATTACTAATTCATGTCATCAAAAAAAAGCCATTAAAACACTTGACGGAGGAAAAGCGTGCCGTTTAATCATAGTTAATATATGCATGTGGCTCTATCAGAGAGCGGGAGAGAGAGAGGTGAAAAATGAAAAAATAAATAATAACGATAAAATGCACCCAGCATTCATCTTGCCTCTCAGGCACCTCAGCGGAAAGAGGAAAAATGGAGAGGGGAGGAAAACGCAGAGAAGTGGGGAAAGTGGCAGCTCTAGGGTGAAGCAGCGGGGGGAGCCTGCTCACCGCGTCTCCTACCACACTGCCTACTCTAAAGGACGTCAGGCGGGAGAATGGAAGGGGGGGTAGGGGTGGGGGGTTGGGTGTTAGATGCACACTTGCTGTTGGCTGGTGTCCCCTTGCCAATGGATAACTGCTGTCCCCAGAACCTGAAGCTAATGTACACATCACCCACCAATCGTGAGGGGGGAAGAGGGGAAGAAGGGCTACTTTTTCATTGCTTCCCCTTTCCGTCTTCTGGAGAATGTCAGAGCAGGCTTTCTGGGAATTTCCACACTGCTCAGCTGAGTAGTTAGATCAATCAGGGGAATGGAGTGCATTTGGAGACACATACAACAAACAGTCACACAATGAAGGGGGGGTTGGGGCGTTGTGAGAGCGACTCCTTCTTTGAGACACTTGATCTCTGCTGGTGTTGATTCACAGAGCCCGCTGCGCACATGTGAGAACATTTAATCAATCCCAGAGATAAAACACATCTTGCGGGACAGAAAAAGAGAGAACCTTGGTTTCACCCATCCTCTCATGGTGCAGTTCCCAGCATGCTCGGCATGGGCGCTTGTGAGCGCCTGCTGTTCTGCCACATGTGAGCTGGGAGATGACAGCAACAGAGTTCACTGCAGTGACGATGGACCCTATCCAGGATGCTGCCTGTTACCCCAAACTGTCCTGTCAGTGCCTATGCAATCACAATGCCTAATACTGGCATACTCTTTATATAAAACTGTTTAACTTTAAACAATTTTATACAGGCATCCTATGCAAGTTTGATGGTAAACTAACATGTAATAGGGAGAATGGCATGCCTTCCAAGCTGTACCCTACTGTACCTGTCTATAGAGAACCAGGCCTGCAACTACTGTACACAGTAGCCTACTATTTGTATGGAATCACGTAATATTACCTTGGCAGTCAACCTAACTCTTTGGATACTGTCTTTGCCGGTTTGTAAACAAATCCACATACCATGTCCAGGCGGAAGGCTGCAAGCCATGAGTGGTATTTAAGACAGATGTCTGATGTGTTGTGTAAAATACAAATACTCCACTAGCAAAAGAAACCCCGAAACTGGTATATGCTGGGAGTGGTGTAACGTTTTTTCAGACATCTGTGATGGACGTGCCCACCATCACCAATCTGTCCTAAATGTTTAATTCCATCCCACCATCCAGTGGTGTCATGAGCCGGGCCACTGATAGATGTGCCATAAAGAGAGATAGCGGGGAGAGAGAGAGGGAGGGAGAGGGCCAGCTTTGGTGGAGACGGTGGGAGGCTCTGAATTATATATGGGCCCAATCTGCTTCCAAGGCAGCGCCACTCGCTCTCTCTGTGTGCCTGACTCAACCAAAACAAAAAATACAAAATAAAACACAAAATGAAAGGACAGCTTCGAACATATTAAATCCCCAGAAAAGCTGCACATCAAACAGTCCCGATGAAGGGGAAAAAAGCCATTTATTCCCGCCATTTATTAAAGCCAACACGCTCCTGCCAAGGCTATGAGCGACAATGCCGTGGGTGTTGTTGGATTCTTGACATTCAAGCAGCTCTTATTTATTTAGCAAATTTACTTACTAAGGAGGTCAGAAATGAATTATTTGGTGAGGATTTGCCCCCAAGACGTTTTTTACCCCTCTCTCTCTCCTCTCGCTCCTTCTCTCTCTCTCTCTCTCTCCCTCTCCTTTAGCTTTCCCATTTCCTTTGATTGCCCCCCCCAACCTTTTCTCTATTTTCTTCAGTAGGTTCCATTTGGTTTTTTTCCCCCAGACACAGATTCTGTGGCTCAGGGAGTCACTGACTGAGCTCCAGGAGTCATTTGCTGGAGTCGGCTTTGCCCAACTGTGCTCCGAGGCCCGGAGACGATCCACAACCTGCTCTGCTTCTTCTCCACCCTAAAGAGATTACCTCGGATCAGTGTTGCCCTCAAACCCAAATCTTGATAATTATGAATAATACACAGTAAGCAATGGATTTGCAGCATAGTATATAAACTCTATTCTGACTTCCTCACCATCTAGTGGTTGTACCACCAGCCATATTAGCTGTCTAATACCCAAAAGGCTATTTAGGAGCACAATAAAGATCAGTGTTAAACATTATGCATATCTACATTTATTATATACTATAGTTTATAGTCAAAGTAAAACCTGTCCTTTTTGTACAGAAAAGCTCTCCATCCACCTACAGTACATGTCATGTTACATGTATACAAATTATAATCAATAATCTATGGACAGTTTTGCCAGAGAGCTTCATTTTCAGTTACTGAATGGCACTTTTTGTGCTAATAAAAGGGCCATGCGAGCTTTCTCTGTAGGAGAGGAGCCTCACAATAAAAAAGGACCAAGGCTGTTGAGGCTTTCGGGAGGGGAGTATTTCTCCCCTGAATGCCAGCTTGGACACGATCGCCACACGTCCTCCATTCAGGCCACGCTCCTCGCCCTCTGATTGCCTCACCTCGTGCTTTCACGGGGTCATGGCGTGGAGCAGTGGGCCAGACACGCGAGCAGATGGTCAGACTCTGTAATTTCCCTGTCGTGCAAAACAGCTCTAAACGCTTCCAAATGCCCCGCAAAGATTGAGATTGTCACAATAGGAGAGTAAACATGTTTTTTTTCTCTCTCCCTCTCTCCGCTCTTCTCAAAAGAGCCTGCAAGGACTTCTTTTGCAGCAAAATGCTCTCAGCTGTTCAAGAGCTTTCAACAGAGGGAAACAAAATGAGGACTGAAAAATAAACAGCAAGGTTCACAATAGGTGGAAAATGAGAGCGCGTGGGGGTTTAACTGGCTTGTCGGCTTGTATTTTACACACAGTGGCCAGGGCTTGCCGTGGCGGTGCAGTGGTGCACACAAAGTAGGGGCCTGTCAACTCTGTGCCTCCTCAAAGTCAGCTAAAGGACCAGCAGGGCTACTGGGGGGGTGGCAAGCCCTGTTGCCCTTCCTGCCTCCCTGCACCAACCCTATGTCTCTCTCTTCCGCTCTCCCTCTCTCTTTCTATCTCATCTATTTCTGTCAGGTTGTTTTAATTACCTTTCACAGTCAAAGTCATCCCCAAGCCTTTGTCAAAGCAATACATTAAATAAAGGCAAACAACGGCGGAATCAGGAACGAAGACTAATCATTATTATTATCAGGCTCATTATTTTTCCATCTTCACATGTATTGAGTGAACGAGTGATTTTTGCAGACCACAATGCACACGGCAGATTTTGCTGATCCATTGGATTTCATTGAACATGGTCAGCTCCTGGGTATTACAGCTAGGGAACAGAGGTTGGCAGCCACAGAATAGTCCATCGCAATCAGCTCTTCTCCACCTCCTGTCCAGGGAGAGCAGCACACTCTGCAGTGGCAAGGACACAGCCTGGCCACGTGTGTGGCGCTGATAGATGCCATAGAACAGCTCAGTGTATTGCAAAATATGGGTTACACTTACTACCCTGAATTGCCTGGCAACCTTGAGAAATTTCCGGACCGTCTCATATCTCAGCATAACCTTGCGGAATACACACCGGCTTCTGAATGCCAAATGAAAAGCTGATAAGAATCCAGCAAGCTCACAGACACGTTTGCAGTCTTTCGGGATGCGTCAGAGACGATGGGTTCCCTGCGTGCACCACAGAGGCGTCTGGACGTCTGATAGACGGGAGGGGGGGCAGGCAGGAGTGTGAGGGTGAAGGGGGTGAGAGGAGTTGACTGACAGCGCCTCTGATTGGGCACAGCGGCGTGCATCATGTTGTGCCACTTCTTGTTGACAGGCAAGCCGTCTCATAATGGCTTCTTCAGCATTTACATACGAGGAGCCGCATCGCACACTGATGCCACCCCCCTAACCGCCCCTCCCCATTAATCACCCGCCAGTGTCAACACAAACTTCTCCTCAAAATGCCAAATGGCTTATGATGTATCGACTCCATCGCTCCACAAAAGGTGCCTGTTAACGGCTCGTGGACGCCGCTTAATTTGTCATTATTAACGTGCAGTGGAGATGATGCCACTTGCCCTTCGCTCTTTTTAAGGGACGCCATCGTAATTGAACGGCGTGTCTCAGACAATGCTGGCCTCCGTTAGTGTCTTTATCCGTTGTGAGTTATCGTTCTCTGCTCCCTCAGGTACATATGGCCCCCGGGGGAAGGTGGTGACAGGATAAGAGTAAAAAAGGGGGCTGGGGCTAGGGTGCATGCTACGCCGTGGAGGACCAACAGCTGCTTGCAGTTTGGATAATACAGAAAAGCATTCCGTCTGATGAATGCAAAGTGAAATACTCTCGGCAGCGGCGCTGTGGTTTGGCATCGTCAATCCTTAGCATGGATGTAAAAACAACAGGAAAAACACAAGCTCTGGCAACCACAGAAAGCTAAGCAAACACTTTACAAAAAACAGGGTAGCAGATGTTGAATCATATACAGCTCTTTTTTGGGGGGGGTGTGAGACGTGAAAAAGAACCTGTCAGTTTCATTGATTCATTTGCAGACACTGGTTGTGACACCAAGCACTGACTCCAGCCATAGTGAGAGTGAGGTGAGGGTGGATGAGACAAAGCACAAGCAAAGGGTGTTACTTCAAGACCCATGCCAGACCAGAGGGCTTATTAGCAAAGCGTGGCGATGGGAGCGGACGGTGCACCTACCCGTAGGGCTCAGACTGCTGCGTGGCGTGGGAGCTGTGGTGGGCAGCGCGGGGCGTGTGGACTCCGTGGGGTGCGTGTGGTGAGGGTATGAGGGCAGGGGGTTGGCGGGGGCCTGGCCCAGGGTGACCCTGGTTGGTGTAGATAGGGGGTCTTGGGAATGGAGACCTTCTGTAAAATGAAAGGGGTTCATGAAAAAGAAAAAGATGGTTCAACCCTAAGCACTTTTTCACTGTCGGTGAAGATGGCTTGTGGTGCTCTGTGCAGCAGGAGGCGGTGTGAATCTAGCCCTGACTGCTTCAGCTCCTTTTAGACTCAAACGCTTTTCCCAGAGCACTTCTGTGGAGATGAGTGTTCTGTTCCACTCTGTGGCCCCCTCAGTGTCTCTGCCAAATGACTGGCTCACTCTCAGTCTCTCCTACGTCCAGATCCAACACGAGTGCATGTCTTTGGTCCTTACTGCCCCAAACAACTCTGGCGCTCATTAAACTCCGAAAACATTCCTGGTCCACGTCCAAAACTAACAGCAGAACATTTTCAAAACAAACCCCACAACTTTGTGCCCAGTGTCGTGAAACAGAACACCACAGAGGAAAACCAAGTGTGGAGACAGACACCAAACAATAAACTTTCAAGAGATGTTTTTCTTTTTTTAACCCTGGCTTTGAAAAGCGTCTGAAAGCTGATGCTTCCATGGAATGTGAGGCGTCGTGCTTCGAAACAGATGGGACTTGCAGTGTGCACAGACATATGCTCAACGTCACTGGGTGAAATCAGACGTTGGCATATGTCAGCTCTGCATACCTCCTCAAAGTAGTATTATGCTTCTGTATTCAATGTCTCCCAGCTCAGCTGTCACACTCTTATGCTGAGCAATGGCACTGACTACGTGACTCATGCTGGAGACTACATGTTTTAAATTGATAGTAGCAGTGTAGATCAACTGTAGCATTTGTAAGAAAAATAAACACAGCAACTCTGTTCAACCCTGTTTCTGGCTCATGACAAAATGTCTAGCATTAAAAAAGTAAAATAGCTCTATAAAAAAAACTCTTGAAAGAAAGGTCTCTTTATAGTCAGTTACTATTATACAGCATCAGCAAGGGTGTTACCACATTTCTTTTTCTTTCCACCTCAGATGTAAAGCTACATTTTGACATTGATGAGATGACCACACTGGGGTTCTGTCTGGTCAATGCTGGATCAAGAAATAACTATAGTGTTTGGTTGTATGTTTTGAGAGAGATAACAACATAGTTTGACTCTCACACTCCCTCTAGTGGTAGTAATAATAAGAATACTGGCCAGTGAATCATTTCTAACATTGTCCTTGCTTTTGTCAGTGGCTGCCTTTCGATAGCTGTATATCAATCAGCTCCCCCAAATAGTCTGCTCTCAAAGGAGTGCTTTTACATAGTCTATTAGCACAAATAGCAGTGTATTAGAGTGTGACACATGCACAAACTACCTGAGAGAGTTATTTCTCCCTCATATTGACCTGGCTGAGTAACATATTACATGATTCACTTCCTCTATCTCTGTAGTGAGTGTTATGCTGGGTGCTATTGCTGCACTCTGACTCACCTTCCCTGTGCAGTGCTGGCAGCGGCCTGCATTGCCGCCGTCGCCGCCTCCTGGGCCTTACGATTCACGCTGCCCATAGGCGGCCCCATCCCAGGCCCGGCAGACTGTGGCATGTTGGGAGAAGTGGGGGCCATACTCGTCATGTTGCCCGCGTACGGGCGGCTGCCCGCACCTGGGCTCCTTCCCATGGCCATGGGCTGCCCTGGGCCCTGGCCGTGCATGGGGCTGCTGGCGTTCATCCCCAGGCTGTTGTTGTTCATGCCGGGGCCTGGGCCGCTATAGCTGGCATTGGGCGCTCCGCTGTAATTGGACGGTCTCGAGTAGTTACCTGTAGAAAGGCAGAAAATGTTTTGTTTACTGCCTGCCAAGCAGTTTCTCTTCCTGTGAAGTGCACACAGTTGTTTTACTTAATGGAAGCGCCGTCTGTGTCATTGGGGTGCGGTTGTGACATTTTAGCAGCAGGGCAGGACTGCTGAATCGACGAGGGAACAATTCAGCTGCTTGAGCTCCGATTTTGGGATCGTCGCACAGCCATTTAAAGCGCTCATAAATGATCTTAGCACCCTCCAGAGTGGCAGAGCAGTGTGACAGCACAGACACTTCACAGGCTTAAACCTATCCATTTTGGTTCCAGCTACGCAAATACACAGCTGTGAAATGAAGGGATATGCACGCACGCACATACTCAAACACACAAACACAAACACACACACATATAAGTATATATAAAAGTATACATAACAGTTGGCTCTCACACTGTCAAAGTAATATTTTTTCTCCCTCACAGGACAAATCCTTGAGAAATTTAAGTGGAAAATTCTGTGTTTCTTTTGTGATGGGGCTATTTATTTTGATTTGATTAAGGGTGCTTTGGTTGGGGCTTGGAGTCTAATCCCCTAAGAATATGTCTGGTAAAGGGGATCAAATTTCTTTCCAACCTTAAGGCTTTTCCTGCTTGGAATCAAGAGGGAGAGTGCTCACAATATTCTGTGAAAAGGAGAGGAAAATTGTTACGGATTCCACAATCTGCCGCTCTATGCGGATGTTCCACCCCGTGTTAAGTCTACTGGGGTATAGGGGGATTTTTTCATGTGCAAGTGGACTGATAAATGCTTTCTTCTCCCTCTCAAGCAAAACTGATGAAATCTACTGCAGGAGATGTAGCTGAGTGGCTTCGCAGGAGCAGCCTTGATTTATCTCCGAGGCTCTCGGAACACGGCAGTGTCCTCAAGGATGCCAGGAGAGGAGCTCTCCTAATCTCCAAGGATGCTGCAAAGGAAAAACAAAAAATACGGGACAGAGTCGAAGCGATGGCTGGAGCTGACGGTTACACTGAGGAGAAATGTACAGAATTGTGGCAGCCAGCTTTCCTTTTCCCTCATCTCTGGGAGGTTTGAGTTACACTATAAAGACCCGTGGGTAATCTGGCATGTTTCTAATGTGATCCTGAGGCCTTCTTTGCAGATGTAGTTGGAAAAGGGGGAGGAGGGGCAGTCAGCGGGATTGGCCTGTTCTCACAGCTTGGGTCGTTTCAACTCTGGTCTTCATGGATGCTGCGTGGTCTCTGGCTACCCTCCGGACTAAGAGGAAGCCTCCAGTCTGTAATGGCCTCCTACAGGGATACTTTGCATTGTTCTCTTGGATCCCATTGTATCCATTTTAACCACCTATTTTTTTTCCACCATTCGAATCTTGGAGGCCTGAGAGGAACTCAATGTCAGTGTGTCCACTGGCGCACAATAAACTGCACTTTAATGTTGGATCACCTGGACCTCAATTTAATGGGGAGAGCACACAGAGAAGCAGAATGCCTTTGATGAAAGCATACACAAAGTGAAGGCTCTCGACAACTGAGGTGTTCTTTAGGTTTTAAGAGCATGTCTTTAGGGCAATTTGAGAATTTCATGCTGTTGGCTCAGCAAAATCATACACACACACACCCTCACACATACACACAAACACTCACAAAGGACCTGGCTGCATGTCAGTGAAACGCTGTGGCTTTTGAAATGATTCACTGACAGCTTCCATGCAAGATTTTCCGCCCACTTTGTCCTCTCCAAAAAAACAGTTCATTTCCAGAACCAATGGTGCTCAGCCAGAGAGCTTTTTGAAGGACGATAAGAGCAAACTCATGCTCACCACATCTTCCTAACCCCCCGACAACCCCCCCCCCCATCCAACAATTCTCCACTGCTGAGAGGCCAATAGGGTCTTGCTACAAATAACTTAATAGATCTAAGGATTCCTTCCTCGTATTTTTTCACATCCTGAGAACCCATTGCGAGGGCTCCTCTCGTGGACACTCAAGCAAGAAATGAAACAGAGCCATTTCTCTCCAGGACTCCACGGACACCCTCTGGTGTTCCCTTTATGGGCAGTTGCCGGTGGGAGGAGGTGTGGTATTTATAACTGGCCGAGGGGAGAAAAGTGGGGACTGTGGCGCGTTACCAATTACATGGAAATTCGAGGCACAGTCACGCATTCCGGGGACGCTGTTCCTGAGCTGTACTTAATCCGCGCACTCCCGAGGGAAACGGAGCGCTGTGACCGGGCAGATTAGAGCCACTGCTTCCTCAGCAAACAGAACCCCGAAACGCCACGCTCTCCAAGACCTGACTCGCCCAATCATGGCTGCCGTGGCAAAAAATGTTGCTTAGTGGCGAATAAATGGGCTACATACAAATGAGCGCCTGAGTGAAGTGGGCTGCCAAGAGTGCGACTGTAAATTGTTGAAGTAATACTGCGAGAGATTAAAAAAACACAGAAGAAAGTCTCTCTTAAAGCAGAGAGTTGAACATTTCTGAGAAGTTCTGATAAAATTATTTGCCTGCAGTATGGATTTCAGCCCCAAGACTTTATTTCCTTGACGACTGCCACAGTGGCAGCAAATCACCATCATTTTTTTTTTTGCCCAGACTCAGGAATTTTCTGGCCTTCTTTCTCCTCAGCACCTCTGCCTCTCTCTTCCTCCCGCTCTCTCCTGGCCTGAGGCCCCGCATCCTCGCTCAGCCACCTCAGCATCTCTCACAGCAGGGAGTCTCTGGTGCATTGCAGCGCTGATGTGCCTCAAGGCTCTGTGCTCAGCTCTCTCCATTTCCCCCAAAAACCTTCCCTCGCTCGGGGGCTGACAGTGATCGCGTCCTCTCCTTCCAAACTGCAACGTGGGCCAAGTACAGGGCTTTGGAGGAGAGTTGCTGGCCTTTGCAAGGTGGTTATTACCAGAAATCTCACACTTAAGTCTTCCAGACAGTTTTAGGGAAGTAGAGCTCACCACCAGAGTTCAGCAACAAGGAAGTATTGGGAAAGACATGGACATCTTCTAGACCAGGTGCATTATGAGGTGTTTTACAAACCTTAAGAGTATTATGGGTTCATATTTTTCATAGTGAAGTTGTATAATTTTTCACCCTCATTTTCTTAATGTGATTCGCATATACTTTCTTGATGAGAGAAAATGTCACAAACCTCTTGGCATTCTTTATCTCAATAGAGATTCAGAAACGGAATGTAACACTGCAAAACACTCCGACAGTTTCCTTTGATTGCTCATCTCTCTTCCATTTTACAGTGAAAACATAAGCCTGCATGGCATACAGAGGAGAAGTGGGTCTATTTGTGTGTGTGTGTGTGTGTGTGTGTGTGTGTGTTCTGTCAAACCCTCCTGCAAAAGCACCTCCAAGCCCTGACTTGACCAGCCAAGACAAACATGCAGGAAGGGATCAGGGAACTTGGAGCCCATTTCCATGTTGGTTTAATGGGTTAGTAATTTTCTGGCAGGAGGCGAGACAGAAAGCAGATGGACTCATCATTAAGAACAATGAGCAGCAGCTGGTTGGCCTGTTCGCTCGGGCCCGACCTGAGGAGGACTATTTCAGAACCTGGGCCCGTGTTCCATGCCATGGTTCTGGGGGGGATGAGCGCTAGCGGAGGAGCCTCTGTAACACACGCGATCCATAGCGGGAGGGAGGCGCCATGTCAGGCGAGCAAACTGACATCAGCTGTGCTAACTTTTCACGCTGCACTGAGTAAGTTGCTTCAGTCTTCGTCTCCTTTTCCACTCTGTTTCCATGGCTGTGTTGTGTTGGGACGTCTTTCCCCCCTGAGTTACATTAAGGGAAAATAGGGGGCGGGAGAGGGTAATACCCAACGTATCTGAACTATTAATCAACGCGGGGATGGGAGGGTCTCGGTGGTATTATGGGCTGTGCTGGTAGTGTGCATTTGTCATAGTGACACATTAAAGCGTGCATTATGAATACCGTAATATTCTATTCAGTGCATGACTGGAACGCTGTGCCGGCTTTAAACACAAACATGTGGGCTTGTTCTCTACACATGGAATCGCAACGCAACGCAAAACACATGTTCAACATTCAACACACAAATCAATGAAGAGATAATGCTATTCTCTTGTCTCTTTCTCCCAGGGATGTGATGAAATTGACAGCACATTAATTTCTATTTATGTTGGTCTTTGGGGGTAGGAAGGGGGGGTGGGTTAAGGGTTGGGGGATGCTGGCAGGCAGGAAGGTTGGAAAAAAGTGGTTTTGGCCTTTAGGTCCGTTAAACCAGTGTTCCCAAAGTGTATCTGTTGTCCGCTGGCCAAGTAGACAGTTACTATAGAAACGGACCCTGACCGCTGAGCGTTCCTGGCCAGTACTTTCAGAGCTCTTCGGCCAGCCACAGGTCAGAGGAGTCCTCAGAATAATAATGACCTCCGCTCCTCAGCCTCTCAGCTCTGTTAATGAACTTAGCCTGGCTGTTTTAAGCTTACATCATTGGTTTGTAGGCCAGCACTAATACACTGACCCCTTTTTAATAGGAGTGGACATGGCCATCCATTGAAGGCTCCAACCTATTTTAACAGCTGCGAGTCAATCTTTACTTAATCCAATAATAACAAAAAGAGTGAGAAGGTGCATCTAGAGTTCAAACACTTCATGAATATTCTACTGACCTCACTGTACATCTGCTTTAATCACAAGCGGTGTGGATGAAACAAGAGAGAGGGGGGAGAGAGAGAGAGAGAGGAAGAGAAAGAGAGAGGATGTGATAAAAACCCTTACTATTTCAGTCTCTAACCATTCCATGTGAATTGGGAATATGACTGTATATGACAGTATGGAACAGTAACAGAGGCTAGATAAAAGAATAAATGGTGCTTATGATCCATACACACTAATGAAATTGTTTATAGTTTACTGAAAATAAAATTGTCCTAAAGGTGGTCATGAAAAACCAAACTACTGAACCAACCTTTAACTTTTTTATTTTTCTGCCTTTTTTGTCAAATGCATATGATTCATGATGGTGTGGATGGAATACAATAAAAACTAGGTGCTTGAGCAGAATTAAAGGTGATCACCTTGTGGTCCATATTGGCCGCTCTGATGTCCGTAAGGGCCGCTGGTGTTGGAGCCCGCATGCTGGTAGGAGCCCACCCCAGGGTGCATCTGTCCCACTGGGGAGCGGTGGGGGGACATTGGGGCCCCCGACTGCTGGGCACCAAACTGGGACACGGACTGATTCCGGTGCATGTTGGACATGAATCCTGAAAACAATAAAAAAAAATTGCATTTTTCTATTGTATTTCATGTGCAAGAGTTTGTAAACAAGTGGTTAATCATTCCACAGTCATTCACTGACTGAGACTGGTAGCAGTCTCAACAAATATGGACGATGAAAGCCAATTGCTATTGAAGGTTGTGGACCCTTCAGATTTCAATTTGCTTTACACCCTCTCATGTGCCCACATATGGCCCCACAGCTACATTTACAATGCAGTCTTACAGTGAGTTAAGGCATTATAAATTCTGTGTAAGACTAAGGCATCAGTGCCTTTAGTGAAATATACCGGTACTCTCAGTCTGCCAAATACATGTGAAGACATATTAGATTTACTAGGGAAAATGTCATTAAACTGTGACTGGATTTTTGCTATATTTAATTTCCGATATCTTCTCCGTATCTTCTCAAAGAGCTGTTCTCTTTGAGGGGCTTCCAGCATTCCCACTGACATTTGGACTGATCCTTCCAGAAGCCTGTGTTTAGATTAAATTCCATTTTATTACATTTTAAACCGAAAGGCAAATAAAACCTGTGTGTGTGTGTGTGTGTGTGTGTGTGTGTGTGTGTGTGTGTGTGTATGTGTGTGCGTGTGCGTGTGCTTCCAATATTCTACAACCATAAAAGAGGTTGCCACTGTTGCCAACAACTCAGTTTGGAAATATTCCAGATTAGGCTACTTGGAAATGGTTGCCTGGCACAATCTCTGCAATAAGGGCTAAATCCCAAAACCAGTGACAGGGAGCTTACATGGAAAAAATACCATTATTTTGTACTCTAAAATATCTATTTTCTAATTGAGAGGGCGTTTTCTGCAAATGGACCTGACAGGCTGCTTATGCTGTTCTCTCCAACTGAGCACGCTCCTCTAAAGAGCTGCAGCGAGCGTCAAGATACGGGAACGATGTGGCGAGGACTGAGAGGGCTCCGCCTTGGTCTGCCAGCCTGAGCAGCTTTCCAGGGACAAACATTATTGTAATGTTTTGCTTCCATTAACATGGGGGATTTGAAAAGAGAGTGAAAAAAACACACACAGTGTAATACTGCATTTTAAATTGCCTGGAAAATGGATGAGGAAGAGGGACATTGTGCAGACAGTGCTAAAAGCAAACAGTGCATTCAAGTTTGTTTTTTTCCCTCCTCTGTGAGCTGACTCGAGTGGCTTAGGCTCTTAGCTGGACAACAACTGTAGGTGGGAGGGATGTTGTGGTGGTGGAGGTTGTGGTGGTTGAGGGGTGCAAGCGAAAGAGGACACTCAGCTAAATTTATGAAAATTAGAGGAGCTCTCAAATGGCTGGCCTCAAAGGACTGAACTGTCATATATTTTAGAACGGCATTATGTTAACCACAGTTCCTCATCTGTCCAAAACACTGGCACCACAACTACAACAACAATAACAACAAAAGAGAGAGAGAGAGAGAGAGAGAGAAACACAGCAAGAAACTACACACATATCATACCATATTATGCCTCACAATGGCTGTCCGTTTCAGCACCCATTAAGTTTGTCTTTTATTGTCTCAGGGTCCTTAATGGATCAGTGGACCAGGAATCTACTGGCATAGTAGTCAATAGACTGACATGCCGTGGGGTGTTGGCCCAGTTCTAGCTTGTAAACTCTAGGTCTCCAAAAACAACTAGGAACTTTGTTCCATTAATGCAAATGTCGACTTCACAAAGGCGGGTGTCGGGAAAGGCAGCGGTGCACCTACCCCTCTCCTGAGACTGGTTTCCAGTGGGATGGGAGGCCACATCGGACATGCTCCCCGGAGTCTGTGGGGCATTCTGGGACCCTGAGGAGAGACAAAGAGGGAAAGCTGAGGGTGAATATATTGGGGACGTTATCGCTGAGTATGCCTCAGAGATGTAGGTTTGATGACGTTTAAAACAAGTCGCATCACACTTTGCAGATCAAAACGTTTTCCCGACAGATCACTTCATCATGCGTTCAGTAATACATCTCTGGTTCTGAAGGCTTTATCGCAGCTCTCTGAATATTAAGAGATATTGGTCGTGACGGCACCCCCTTTGAAAATACAGTCAAATGTCATTACAGAGTGGCTCTCATCAGTGAAAGAAAACTGCATCTTTTTCATATTACCAAAAATAACACTTATCACTCAGCAGAGTCGTCAGGCTGTCTAATCTGATTGCTCCAAATCCTTTTCTCTTCTGTCACAACCACATGGAGATATAGAGAAAGAGACAGATCGCTGGAAGCCATAGGCAAACCTATTTTTATACAAAAAGCTCCCTGTGTGATCATACCAAGGATATGGCATCTAACAGAAGTGATGATAAAAAATAAATGATAAAAATGGATGCAATCATAGGCCACAGAGTGATAGTTCTTCCTATGGAGAGTCCCTGAGTGTCAACCAAGCTTCCCTCCTCCATAAACACACGCACACGCACACACACCTCCCCAGTTTCCTCAACCAGAGGATAAGAAATAGCCCTGCAGTGGTAATTAATGTAATAACAAGCGGAAGCGCTCTGATTGATTTGGGAAACAGGAAAGGGAAATGTGTAAATTAAAACATGTAAAAGACTCCACAGGCTCAGACCAAAGCAGTGAACCAATAGGGACCAGGCAGGGGGGATGGGGGCAGCTGGTAACAACTGATGCCACAGCAACAGAAAACTGTGAAACTGGAACGACTGGCACAATGAATGGAGATGTAGTTTGACAAGGCGAGTGAGAAAGGAGCTGAGCATTCTCAGAAACTGAAGAGAAAACACATTTATGTGATTTTCCATGTCATACAACCCAGTAGGAATACTATTAAAAGCATCAAACACAGCATTACATAAAAGAAATCTTTCAAAATGTATTTTTAATCCATTTGAATCTCAGATTCTTATTTACAATAAATCACTTTAAATGTAAGATAACATCATTAAGATCACTGTGAATCTCATGTTTGATTTTGTTTAATCTTATATTAAAATAAGAATACAAGACTTGGCTCCCTCTCACTGACTGCAATCCTTTTTTTGGCAGACACCAGTGCTGCTGCAGCTCCAGTGTATATGAGCGAGCAGCACTGTATATATTCAGAGCAGCAGATGGAGTGACCTTCATGAAGTGGAGTAATGTAGAGAGGGGAGGTGGCAGGGATGTCGCGTAAACAAACCCGCTTAAATCGACATAATTGCTTTTGCGTTAACTGCATCAACAGGATTGCCGTCCCCCTCTCCGACGCCCACTCGGAGAGAGGCTAGTGGCCAGGCATTGGGGACGGGATTCGATTAGAGCGCGTCTGTCGCCCTGCCGAGGGACGCGGACGTGCGGAGAGGAGCGCGCTAACGCCGCAGCGCTGCCAAAAATAGCCGTCCGACACAGGCTAGCCGCAGAGCCGGCCGGAGACGCTGTGGAGCGAGATGAAGGGGAGGGCAAGCGGAAGTGAGAAAGCTATCAGACCTGGAGGGGCCAGTTGGACGAGATGGGGGGCATGGGTTCATGAGTGTGTGTGTGTGTGTGTGTGTGTGTGTGTGTGTTTCTGGAGGGGGCCATTTTTGTTATCACGCCCTGAATGCGCTGAACGCTGCTTACAGCCCCAATGAACCATGCCCTGAATGGCCTCCTTTTCAAGGTCATCTTTCGCCTTGCATCGCCTCGTTCTAATATCCAGGGAGGCAGGAAGGACACTGGCTGTCTGGGAGGTGTGTGTGTGTGTGTGTGTGTGTGTGTGTGTGTGTGTGTGCGTGCGTGCCTATGAGCATGTGGCAAAAGTGGCTGTGGCAATGCCACATTGTGTTAGAGGTGGGAGACTAGGCAAGGGGAGGGTCATCCCCCCCATCCTCCACAGCACAATATGAACCCTCATTTCCACTGGTGTCATTGCTGCTCTGATCCAGACTCTGCCTGGCTTTTCACTTTCCACCTGCAGGCTGGACGATGAGGATGATGAGGGTAAAATAGGAGGAGGAGGAGGGGGCTGATAAAAGCAAGCCAAAGGGTTGGGCTTGGAAATCACAATCACAGCCACCAATCAATACCTGCACAAATCCTGGCCTTTTAAAATACCAGCCGGGAATCCTCCACACGTGACCAATCAAAAGGTCTGGGTGCTTTTTAAAAAGCCCATCCAATTAGAGGCTCCAGATCCGATTTGATCTCCCCAATTCTCTCCTCTACCCTACCCACTCATCCTCGGTGAATACCCTCCTCACTGCACAAATCTCTCCACCACCGTACCGGATGTGCTCAACAAATGCATTTGCTTTATTTAAGACAGTAGATAAAAAAATGAAGCATTCTCAAACTCTTCGATAATGCTAGAAACATTTTAGTAATCACTTTTTCATGTATATAAAAGGGTATTGGTGTGTGTCAAGTGCTTCTCAGGTACCCATATACTAGTCAGAGAAGCATTTGCGTCAGCACATAGCACCTTGCTGGAGAGCTGTGCCCCTTTCCAGCTTTGTCATTATAACTACCGGTATAACTTTGTCACCCAAACTTCAACTTGCTCCCATCTATGAATTGCTGTGCTAAATTACTGTGTGTGTCCGGGGGGGTGGGGGAGGGTGGGCGGTGGTCTAGTTTTAGCTTTAGATGGGGTGGGATAGGGGGATAATAATGTTTGTTGATATGTTTATCTGTACTGTATACTGTAAATACTTTGTCTGTATTGCGTCACCTATCTGGCCAGGGACTACGGGCGGAAACTAGCAATTTGCTACAACCTGGCACAAGGCATCTAATAATGTGTTTGTGCACTGTTCCTGTTCAAATAAATAAATTACAATTACAAAAACACATTTTAGTCAGTTTTGAAGAGAACTGAAATTTGAGAACTTGAGTAACTCACTGATGGATGGAGTATGAGTATGGTTAAGTGCACCCAGTAGGAGAGGAGAAATGAGGAAGGAATTCTTTGAAGTGTTTGGGGCCCAAAACAATTATAATTTTCATTTATGGGCCTTTATTTCACTCGTGCAGTCAATTGAACTTCTCCCGCGGTGTGTTAAACAAGGGGCCGTGAGCATGCAAGTTCATGCGTTTTGAGATAACGGTCCCCTGTTTTTTAGAAAAATATATCACTGTTTTCTTTAAAAATAATGTTCCATGAGGAACGTTGAGGCAACACAAGGCCCTTTGAAGAGCAGCGTTTCATCTTTGAAGTGTTTTTGTTTTAGGGAAAAAAAGCGATTCAAACTCAAATGCCACAGCACAGTTCAAAGGCATAGCTGGAGCACTCGTGGCCATATTTGCTACTCGCTTTTCCAGGGTGTGCAATTTTAAGCGGAATGCAGGTTCATGAGTGTCCAATTTCTGGACACACTGACAATAAAGGCTCCTTAAACTAAAGATGAAAGTAATAATGGTGGGGGTTTGGGGGTAAGGGCAAGGCTCTCAGAAGTCATGTTTTCATGTTTTTCAGGATGCTATTACTGGAGCGTGGGCTGATCCACCGACGCAGGCATAAACACAAGTGAATGTGTTTGGGTGCGTTGGGGCTGTGGGCTGGTTTAGCAGCATCAGCGGGTCCGAGGACTCCCATGTCTTCACAAACACACACACACACACACACACACACACACACACACACACACACACACACACACACACACACACACACACACACACCTCCCAGACAGCCTGGCTAATCCATTCCATGGGTATGTCCTCGGGGAAGCTGGCGAAACAGCGCAAAAGCAATAATGGCTGGTCGGACCCAGATGAGCGCGGGTAAATGATTTTGCGACCTGGGGCTAATGTGAGCTAACTCTCCCCACCGGGGCGAGAGCCAAGCGCAGCGTGGCGAGTCCAACGTGCTCCCCTGGACCTCATTACAGCCCCACACAATAGGGGCGATGTAAGGGAAATGGACAAAAGTGCAGCTCAAGCTAAAAACTAAGGCAAGAGGGAGTAGCGTAGCCTTGGAGTTTCAACACTCCGGCCCTCTATTGCTTCAGGAGAAATATAATAGGCCAGGCTGCCTGCGGTAAGACCTGGGCGGTCAGGACGCGCTTCATCCGAGTGTCAGTGGTGCCAGACGGACACGACGCCCAGGGACATTAGTCTCACGGAGGGTGGCGGCCAATGGGAGATGCTGAGAGTGGAGAGAGGCGTGGAGGAGTGTCACAGGAGACAGACGTGGAAAAGCGAGAGACAGGGTGGAGAATGAGTGCCTGAGGAACGAGTGTGTGTAAGTGAGAGAGAGAAAAAAAGAAAGAGAGCAAAACATTCAGCAGGGGGGGTCTGGTGAACTGTCAGCTTAGGGATGGAACAGCCATGGGCATTCTTTGGGTGTGCACACACATACAGAATTACATACACCCACCGCAAGGGAGACTAATTGCCACAACAACCAAATATGGGAGACATATTTTGCCAAACTGTGAGACCTTCACTTGGGAAAACAGAGCAACAACAACAAAAATACATCCTTTTAGAGTGAAAACTTGTTTAACACACACATACACAAGTACCTCCCCACACAACTCTCACTCATTCCCTGGTTACATTTGTTTTATCTTCACTAAGCATAATCTGAAATATAAATATTTCTTTGGGTTGCTTAGACCCAACACACACAGAGGCTCTCATGTCTTCCAGACACAGACACAAACACACACACACACACACACACACACACACACAAACACACACACACATCTACATTTTCATGTCTCTTCTTTTACCATCTCAATTACCATAATGTGCCCTCGACGTTCGGCTCTATTGCTTTTGTTTTGCTCCAAACACAGACCGGTTGGAGGACTGCAGTGGCGGCGGGAACGTACAGACAGAATGCCAGCGGACAGCGTGGCCCCTTTCTGCCCCTCCGCTCTGCTCCTGCTGCCTCGCCTCCTCGCTCTCCCTGACCTTTCGCCGGCTGAGCGGCCCTGGAAGCACTTCAAGCGAGAGCAGATAAACAGCTTACTCTAAAAGCCCTCATAAGGAAGTTTAAACCGCGTCTCTGAAAAACGAAAATAAAGGGGAAGGAGGAGGCTGTGGCGAGGGAATGAGGGAACAGGAGAGAGGAGAGAGAGAGAGAGAGAGAGAGAGAGACGGAAGGAGGGAGGGAGGGGTGGGCGCAGCCATGCTAAATGGACCTTGATGGACCTTGGGAAAGAATGACAGGGGGAGGAGGAGGGTAGGGAGAGTGCGAGCGAGAGCAAGCCATTTGTGATTTTCAACGGTGGTTGGCTGGAGTGTGCTGTCTGCCATTACGGAGTGGGATGCGGTCTGTGTCGATTAGCATGGCACAAAAGTGAGAGGCTCCACTCCACTCACAATGGGCCCCGTGCTACAGAGCCTCAAAAGCACTGAGCTCAAGAGATCTTTATCACTTAGGAGAAGTAGAGGAGGGCAAGAGGACTCACTTCAACTATTATTATTATTATTATTATTACAGTTTTACTGTGGTTGTTAGACCACAACACAACTGTTGCACCAACATATGTAGCATGGAACAGTAGAAGTGTACTTGATCAGTCACTTGATGATGATAGATGATCTAGTCTTCAATCTAACTGTGGATTTATAGTGCAACTCACATGTGTTATCCCTGGAAAAGGCACACAGAATCATTATTTCTTTATTTCATTCCCCCCTGATGTCTCTGACATACATCATATTTGTGGCTCTCCTCCTCCATGGGCCTAATATGACATTCCAGAGCATGGCTCTCAGTCTGTGTTAGCCTGAGTGTGACGTGTGCGCCAGCCCCTGCTGTCTCCCAGGCAGCGCTGCTCTGGAGCTCAGTGCAGGACACGCCTCACGCCCCGATGGCTTGATGCGACACGACCACTGAGTGACGGGCCTGCTCCAATCCCGCTGGCCCGGCACTTGCCACTCCCAGAGACAGAGGGATCTCGGCACAAATGCACATCGGCCGCTAGTGCCACCCCCCCCCCCCCCCCCCCCCGCCAACCTCTGCGCTTTCCTACCCCCCATTTCCGCCTGTGGCTCAGGGGAGCACCCCGCTAATGCCCCTCATGTCCCTGAAGGTTCAAAGACATTCAGGCTGCGCGACGCAATTTTTTTGTCGTTGTTGCCCCGGCTGTCACAAATCTGGCGCGACGGGAAAAATCAATTTGCCGAGTGCTTCCTGGCTCGAGGAAAATCCGAATGCCAGGCAAAGTCAGATAATGTTCCAGCGTATTCGATTTGCTTCGGTGGGGCTGAGCAGAGGCACAGTCTCTGAGTCCCTCGGATCATATGGAAGAGCAAGAGAAAGAGAGTCAGAGAGATAGAGAGAGAGAAAGTGTGAGGGGAAGAGTGAGGGAGAGGGGAGTGAGAGAGTGAGATGAGCGCCTTAAGTGTTTTACCTCTTGTTCCTGACAGAACCAGTGGGAGCGTTAGTGGCTACCGTGTTAACCCTTAAAGGTGTATGTTTTTGAACATTCTAAGTTCCGCAACAATTGAAGGTTCTAAAATTCTATGTTGAATTCAATGAACCCAGATATTCTTTAGAACGTTCATTTCCCAACATTCCCGTCACACCGGTGTGACGGTACTCCTTTAAGGGTTAGTCTTTGCACCATGAAGAGGTGGAGGAGCTGTCTGTGAGTGGGGGCAAGGATGTGTCATGCATGTTTAATGACACAACAATATGTCCATGTGGCATCTCGGTGGACAGCAGCTAGCTGTGGGACACTCTCGGGGGTCTTTCCCTCTGCATATGCGCTCGTGTCATGTATTGACATGGCCACATGGATTCCAGCACTAATACATTTTGCAGATTCACGCATCAACACATTCCCAGATAAATACACAACCTACATGCATGCCCAGGTCTACATTCAGCAATACGCTCCATCGCACACAAATCAACATCTCCTATTATCGTGACTGACAGGCACTCTGCCAGAGCATAACCATTCTGAATGCAGCACAAGCCATTTTTATTCCCAACATGGCAGCAGAGAAGCATTCTGCTTCACTCAAATCAACTCAGTTTTGGTATAATGATCAAATTAATCGCTTATGGCAGTCGTATTAGCATTGTTTTGCAACGTAGCGCTCAAAAAAACCAATCCACATTTGTACTTCAAATTGAAACCAATTCACTGGCGCAGAAAACAATTCACCATGTTTCGAGCATATCGCTCAGTTTTGTTACATAGCCTGGAATATTTTAGGAGAACAGTTTATTTTGTCAGGTTTGTGTTATCCTCAATGCCAGTTTTTTTGGTCTCATATTGTTCTCAATATTTCAATCTGGCCCGTCTCCTTCAGCCATTGTGCACGAGGAGCCGCTGCCTCCTTTCCATTAGCGTCAATCACTGTCCGCACGCGCTCAGTCTGCCACCACAGCGCGGCCTTCAGGAGCTCACTCATGCATTGGTCCCGCCTCATCACAGTGATTGACAGCTCAGCACACTGGTCAGGATTCCATCAGGGAGGACGTCTGGGTGGACAGGCTGGCCAAACAGCCCATCAACATACGCAGACATAAACATACACACACACACACACACACACACTCATCTGCATATCATATTTAAGTGTCACTCGCACCTGTCCAAGGCCTGTCGAAAAATTCATTACGCTTTACAATTTATTGACTTGTTCAGTTATTCCACACGGGCTCAGGGATGCAGACAGCTACCTGATGGAATCTGGTATTGTTCTAAAATGGTTACCAGGGCTGTGTTTTAATATCACACAGCAGGTGGCTATCACAAGCCGTCAGTGCCAATCCCACCTCTGCATTTCCCAGTAGGATTCCTACAGTAACTCTCTACAATTAAAGGCCCGCTTCATTCATTCCAGGCACACCCCTGCCCCACTCAACACCTTCACTGTGGAACAAAAACCTTCTGCTACATCAGGGAGGAAGAAGTTACATTCATTTTCTCAGCTTCTCATCTCATCTCCTCATCATGTTGATGCTCATCTTATTTTGGCTAACGTTAGAGCTAGAACAGTATGACCACCTCTGAATAAAACCCCTGTGATGGAGACTGACACAGTATATTATATTGATCAGAGTAGGGTTGGCACCGGAGTGAATGTCTAGGGGTGGGGGAAACAAGGCTTATAGCAGAAGGCAACATAGTGGTGCATATGGTGAAAATGAAACCATTCAGTGGCATAAAAGTGACAGAAAAAGTGCTCGCTTTCCTAACAATAATATCATCAACAGAGTATGCTGATCAGGTCATGATTTGTAAAGCCCAGTAAAGAACAGTAACGGAGGACCACAAACCTGGAGCGCTGGCTGGGGAAATGGGTCCAGAGCGGGACTGGCTGGAGCCTGCAGGGGAGCCCACTGGAGAGGGGGAAGGCCCGCTGCGGACCCCCGGGAGACGAGGGGAGGCGTGGGGGGAGAAGGGCGACCGGGCTGGGTTGCTCTGCTCCCCCTGGCTGCTGCCGCTCCCACTGCCACTGCCACTGCCACTGCCACTGCCTGATCCTCCTGAGGTGGCGCTGACGACTGAGCTGAGGCCAGCCTCTGTCCCTGTGGGCAGGTCATCGATGGAGCCAGACAGGTCCTGAAACAGAGGAAACACAGACATGGACATTAAGGATTTGTACTGAATGCCAAGACCTTGGACGAACAGAGAAATTAGTGGTCTGGATCAGCCATTACCCATCATGTGGGAGTCAGCACAAAAGAACAACTATGAGAAAACAACTGAATTTGTCCAAGTTTTGGTTTCAAAGAAACAGTTTCACATTACAGAGGTCTGTGGGTGTAGTGCTGAGGGTTCCTTGGAGAGGCCTTCCTTAAGTTCAAGAGCACCCCACCCCACCTCCTGCGGTGAACTAGACCAGGAGTGTCACTGTGTGTGGGAGGGGGATTCTTAGGTTGGGATGGGCAGGTGAGCCTTTCATAGCGTTTCGTAGGAGTGACCACCACAAAAGCCACTCACGGATTGGAAATAAACACTTTGGGGCAGATGTACTAACATGTCAGCACTTGTTTTGGATGTAATGCCATCGCAACATGCCCCTAAAAACATGGCATCGTATGTCTGAATAGCTAAAACTGCATTCTGCCTGATGTAGGAGATTGACAAGTGGCACTGTTCTAACTTGTAGATACATTCAGGATGGTGTGAAAAGGGCAAGTTTTGGGACCAAAGGGGAAGAGAAATGCAGAGATTATGTATTCTGGTGTACAGTATGTACTGTATGAAAACTGTGGGAAACAACTCACATCTACAGTATTTTGTGGTGAAAACATCCCGCCTTTCAAAAGCAGGTGTAATCCGATTGATTGTTAAATGTGTGAATAGGAAAAACTTTCAGAAAAAATGGAATCAGTATTCTGAGCACCTGTGTTAGACATTTGTAGCATGTTAAAAGCAACCTTTGCTTTGTTTGCCTTTTTATTATGCATTTCCACTCATTCACTTCATCCACTTCTCTATGTACAGTATAGATGCCTGCTGACTACTGAATTAGTTTGTTACATTTGCACAAATAGCATGAGTCTTTTGAGTGGTGTAGAATTGCTGTTTTGCATTATCTCTCTGTCTGATGACACCTCTTTAGCATGTATATGTATCTCCTGCTGCACTCTCTAATGTATGTACATCCGCCCCTGCTATTCTCAAGGACGTGAGGCTGCATAGTCGCATCCCAAAGAAATAAATGGTGCAACGTTTAGATGTTGAACACTGAATTTAGCATCAATGCTAAAACTCCATCCATTCATTTAAGCCATCTATGATTGGCACAGGGCTAGTCTTTAAATGCACGATGCACACATTCATGTCATTTGCATTCTCTCCTGGTTGGCATATCTTCCTGCTGGGCCTCGTGGGAGGTAGGGAGGATATGACAGGTGATTTCAGCTGCCTCATATCTCAGCCACAGTGACATTATCACCACTCCCGCTAATGGTGTCAAGAAGATGATGTTTTTACAGACTAAGGAAAAAAAAAAAGATTGAAGAGCTATTCAACATTTTGTTTCAGCGCTGTTAACCACACACTTTAAATTCTTCAAAAAATACATCTAAGCCAATTATAAATAGGGAACATACTTTTCAATAAAATAATCAGCTAATTTGAAAGTAGTCCTTTGAGCCAGAGCCTTTGACTATGGAATATGCATGTGAACTTCACAAAGCCAGCCCTTGACTCAATTCAAGGCTGCATGCTTCAGATCTGAAACGTATTTAAGTTCAAGGTGAGTTCAAACTTGGACTGAAACAAAAACACCTGTGATTGCAATACCACAGCCATTTGTGCTACAGTATGTGCCATTTTTTTGGGAATATGCCAAGAGAAGTTGTATCTACTTTCTGCTAGACATTTGTCTGGGTATTTTTCAGAGATGGAAGGCATGACAAAAGGCTGCCTTTCAGCCAGAGATGTCTTTGTCACAGCCTGCTACCCTCCATAGAGGTGTTAGTGAAAGCAAACACGGAAGGCAGTCCAAAAATTCAACGAGTTGGGTCCCTATCCAGAGTGGCCCAAATCCAATTTGTTTGCCTCTCTGCTGCAAATTGCTCTGTGCATTGAGCCTCCAAATAGCTGTCAACTACTCCCAGTTGGCGTTGTGTATCACTTAATTCGCTCCTGAAGCATGTAATTGTCATAATAAGAAAAATATTGAGGTGATAATAGCCACTTATTTTAAAACAGCGCCACCACCCCACCCCGTTCCCATAATGACTACCTATTTACGCATTTCACACACCGCTGGAGAAGCAGCCACCGGCGACCTCTCACCTCCAGATCAGCCACCGACTCGCTGCTACCTGGTGCTAGGAGAAGCCTGTCACCTCCATGCAGGGTGCACACAGGGATCGGTCCCAATGGTAGCGCATGCAGCATACTGCACAGACCAGGAGATGGAGAGGAATCCACACCATCATTTTCATACTTCACAGCTTTTGTGTGAATACATGTGTGTGTGTGTGTGTGTATTGAGAATGGGGAAGGGATGATGAGAGAAGATGTTTTATTTTAAGCTTCAAGCCTCTGACACGTATTAAGCCTCTGGTCTGAAAAAGACAGTAGAGTTAAATAGGGGAGTCTTGAAATGGGAGAGGAAGAATTCTATTCATACACAGTTACCAGAAATGAGTCTTTGCTGGAAGTTCCCTAAAAGTCAGACTGAAGACAAAATGATGAAAAAAACTGATGTCCGAATTCACATAGATCTGGGAAAAGTACACCATGTGTAGCAGACCAAGTGCATGAGAGATAGAGAGAATGAGATCAAGAGCTACAGACACTGAAACCTACTGAGCAAGTAGGAAAGAAACATGGAGGAGCTTTATTCTTATACAGACGCGTGGCCTGCACTTCATCACAGCACACACAGAGTGACACATTCATGCCGTCTGAGTGCCGACTCCCTCTTTCTGCTGTCTTGCCCTCCCTTCCCCTCCCTCCCTCACTCACTCCCCCCCCCATGCTGTGTCAGTAGCGGTCAGGCCGCCCGGGGGAATCTCGGTCGGGAGTCAATGCGCTGCCAAATCTCAGTGCAGGCAAGGCGGGCAGGCTGGGGATTTCTCACTGGAGCTGACAAAGGTAGAAGGTCATGAATAAACACGGCAGGCTGGTGCTGTCCACTCTTGTTAGTGGACCCTCGCTCCGCTCCCTCTCTGTGGGAGTAGCACCCCACTCCCCATGACCACCCCCCCCCGCCCCCCACCCCCCGCCATGCTGCCATATCCCATATCCCACTGCGGCCACCATCACCAGCCTTGCCACCAGACAAGCCGAGTGGCTGAATCAGCCCATTTGGGACATCAGGGGAGAGAGAGAGAAAAAGAAAAAGAGAGGAATGAACTGCAGTGTGTGTTTGTGTGTGCTGACAGACAGACAGATGTACGTATGGTGTGTGGTGCAGTGCAAATATTTCTCTATGAGGTACTGATTGCCACTGAGTCACTGGGCCTGATCTTCCAGAATACATGCCATCCGTACTACATTGCAATTTGTGGTCTATATGCAAATTACTCGTAAAGCAATTCGGATTAAACTGAGAAACAGAGGGAGAGGCAAGAAAAGAATGTGCGAGAAAACACAGAGATATCAGAAAGACAACCAGAGAGAGAGAGAGAGATATTGTGTGTGTGTGTGTACAGAGCATGTGCTGCCCTTGCTGAGGGTGTTCCAAGGCCTTTGGCACAGACAGGCAACGCACGACAGAGTCCTTGTGAAATGTGAATGGCCTAGAATACCAGTGGAGAGAGGCGATCCCTCTGCCAGAGAAGAGCAGAGCATCAGCACAGGGCTCTCAGCCTCCATCTGCCCCACTTACTGCTCCCATCGCTCTCCGCGTTGAGGCACCGCTCCAGTCCAGCCAATGGTGTTTCAGCGGGAGCCAGAGGCACAGAGGGCCACATCAGAGCAATTGTTTTAAGACACGCGAGGCTTTTAATGCTGACCAAATGGACTCACGCTATACTGTAGAGATGATGCATGCACATGAGCCACATAGGTAAAATGAGGGCGAATTTAATTACCATCGCCATGTATCTAAGGAGTGTGAGTGTGTGTGTGTGTGTGTGTGTGTGTGTGTGTGTGTGTGTGTGTGTGTGTGTGTGTGTAGGATGAAAAGCCTGGGGCCAGTGGGACTGCTGGGCTCATTCTCTTTATGAGGTAGTAAAATGAAAATGCTATTACACTTAAGATGCCACCACCACCATCGCTCCCCCACAGTTAACACCCCACATTCAAGACAAATCCAACTCAAATGGCGTGCAAATGCCTCTGAATAGGATCTGACTGAGCGGCGCAGGCTAATGGGATCCCACATGTAGTGCGCTCACCGTGGCACCCTTCAAAAGGCTACAATTAGGCTTTGAGTACACACAATACTCTGAAATATGAGCCTGGCTTGCTGCACCTGCTGGAGCGTAGCACAAATCTGCTCTGAGCGGACGACAAGAGTGATGTATGGATTAGGTGTAGTCTGTGTGCGTCTGATTTTTATTTCAATAAAAGGGAATGTGGGCCACGAGGGAATTTATTGAGAACCAAAGAGATCCACAGTATCTTGGAACAAATGACATTCATTCTAAGAGACTCATCAAGTCAAAATGCTTCACAAGTATAAGGTTGATGAGGTCTTATAGTTTAGAGATGATTATATCTACCTACACACTTCATACAGACAAACTTGGCTGGTTGTGCCTGGTTGAGGCTATAAGTCAGATGTGAAAAAATGCTATGCTCATGTCCTGGTGTAGCAACTGCAACAACAGTTTTGCACAACCTCATAGCAAGACACTTCCCATACATACATAACTATCTCATCTTGCATCCTTTTCTCAAAGCCTTTAAGGTCACTTGAGACTGCAAGCATTAAGTTCCTATCAGGTTGGCTGTGGATTTCTGATAGTGATTTGTATTGAATTTCTTGTTAACAATTAATTTATGTCCAAATGGTTTGAAAGGATTTCTCAGGGGTTGATCATATGAACAATTCTGTTTTCAGATTTAACTAGTTGATTGACAAATTGGTTAGCAGACCAACCCCCCCCCCCCCCCCCCCCCATCTCTCTTGAGATTTCACATCAGTACTCTGCATGCTGATCCTGAGTCAGTCAAGACACTGTTTATTTCAATTCGCAGTGTAGTTACTGTGATTTTATTGCTTCAGTCTCTTGCATTTGAACCTCTTCATCTGTTTCCACTCCTCCGTCTGCTTGTCATTTCCTTGCCTAGAGCAAGGTGGACTACTCCATTTAAGATGAAACTCCAAGGGACCTCACAAGTGTAGACCATGTGCTCACCACTCTCCCAGACCCCTCCCTCTCTCTCCCTATGGATGTCTTAAGAGTGCTGGAGAGACATTCTACATGCACATCATTATATTCAATGCATTCCAGGCCCAGAATACACTTTCGCACATTGTTTCAGATCCATATACTGTACAACCCCAAAACAGAAAAAGTTGGGACGTTGTGTAAAATTTGAATAAAAACAGAATGTAATAATCTGCAAATCTCTTAAACTTACTTTAAATTACTCTTAAATTTACTTGCAAAAAGGACACAGACAGCATATCAAATGTTGAAAATTAAAATTTGACTATTTCATGGAAAATATATGTTAATTTTGAATTTAATACTAGCAACATGTTTCAAAAAAAGTTGGGACAGGGATAACAAAATGCTGGAAAATGTGTGTAATGATAAAGAAAACAAAATGAGGAATGTTTCTCAACTAATCAGGGTAACTGGCAACATGATTGGGTATGAAAAAGAACATCCCAGAGAGGCAGGGTCTCATAGAAGTAAAGATATAGGGGTATTCATCACTCTGTGTAATGTCATTTGAATGCTTCTTAAGATGAAATTGTGAAGTATTTGGGGGGTTCATCATCTACAGGACATAATATTATTAAAACATTCAGAGAATCCAGAGAAATCTCAGCAAACAAAGGAAGGAGCTGAAAAACACATTGGATGGTCGTGGTCTTTTGGACCTCAGATGGCACTGCATCAACACCAGACCTGTTTCCACACCTGTCATTGTATGGATTGGATAACCTCTGATAACCATTGTCTATGTGCACAGTTTGATACTCAATTCAAAAACTGCAGCCAAAATTGTATTGAGACACGATACAGAAAATACCACTGTCTTATCTGGGCCTGAGCTTGTGTAAAATGTACTGAGGTAACATGGAAAAAGGTCCTATGGGTAGACCAATAAAAATTTGCCATTATTTTTGGAATTCATGGACTTATCTGGGCTAAAGAGGAGAGGGACTATCCAAGTATCCAACCTTTCCAACTTGTTTTAGTGATCAGTTCCAAACCCAACATCTATGACGGTGTGGAGGAGCATTAGTGCCTACAGCATAGGCATCTTGCACATTTGGCAAAGCACAATCAATTCTGAAAGATGTATAAAGGTTTTGAGCAACATATACTGTCATCCAGGCAATATCTATACCAGGGAAGACCTTGAATATTTCAGGAACACAATGGCAAAATGAATTCTTCACATATTTAAATAGTATTTATCCATAGAGGAAGAGTCCATGTGCTAAAATGGCCTGTCTGCAGTCCAGATTTGTCAAAATAACTGTATAATAGAATGAAAAACATGACTAAGAATACCCCATACTGTTGAGCAACTGAAATTGTGTATTGGGGAGTAATGGGACAACATTTCATTCTCAAAACTCTAGTAAATACTCTCCTCAGTTCCTAAACATTTACAGAATTTTGTTAAATGAAGAGGTGAAGCAGTACAGTGGTAAACATACTCCCGTCCCAACTTTTTTTGAAACATGTTGCTGGCATCAAATTCAAAATTAACATATATTTTCCATGAAATAGTCCAAATTTTCATTTTCAACATTAGATATGTTGTCTGTGTCCTTTTTGCTGCTAAATATGGGTTTACGAGACTATATTATCACATTTAGTTTTTATTTGCATTTTACACAACGTCCCAACTTTTTCTGTTTTGGGGTTGTAGAAAGCATTTTACACAAAAGCAAAAGCTGAATTCTATGCGAAAACATGAATACTATGTATTAGGCCTAGGCACATGATAATGAAAGTCATTGCAATATATACATCAAAACAGAGAATGCATAATGCATTGGCTCCCCTCATACATAAAAGAGCACAGAGACACATGTGTCTTTACATTTACAGAAAAGGAGATGTAAGCATCTGTGATAATATATCCAGTCGATATGCTAGTGCCAACTAATATTAAAGGGAAAGTATAACAAGTGGAGATGTCGATGGCGACATCTTCAAAGATTGGGCTCATCTCATTTAAAAACAGCAACAGGACTCCCTGTGTGTACAAGCATCAAACAATTTTCAAAACAATCTTTGCAAAAATAATCACATTATTTCAACTGTCCCTGCGAGAAATCATAGGCTTCTGATTAAGCTATAATAACTACCTCAGGAAATAAAAGGTGACCTACAATCTTCTGCACAACACTCCCATTCCATTTAGGCGGCAGTCAATCTCCCTACATTATGCTTCTCTCCAACTGGATCATTTCAGTTATCAATAGCTGCTGCTGCTGCTGCTGGAATATTACAGTCTGTATTACTATTCTGTTGTGTGCTGTCCCATTTCAAAAGATACGCCAATAGCACACCAAAATCAATTTCCTAACATCCAAAAAACAATACTTCTGCATTAGTTGTTTGTTGACACTCAAAAACACAAATGTTGTGGCAAAATACATAGTCTGTCTGCTGTCTCTAGCAGTCCTGCATAGGTATTAAAGCAATATCATACCACCAACACCACAAAGTCTACTGAATCAGAAGTGATATCTCAAAGTAAATAAAATGATAAATCACGACTTCCAAAATGCTGCTCCAAATTCAGAGAGGGCTTTCACTGTTGCGAATGGTGTAAACAGACGAAACCGAGCTGAATTATCTGCTCATTTCAGACTGCTTCTAACCACAAATTGCAATCTCATCAGGTCCCATTTAGTGCTCTGCTTTCCCTCATGGACCCTGTGCCTCATTTGAAAATGCAACATCAGATTCCCGTAATGTATTTCCAAACATGACATATAGCCACCTGGGAGTCAATGTTCTGTCTCTCCAGCTCCCAATTAATAACTGCAGAAAAACTTAGCAACAGCTATGTGCTCATGCAATGGTGTTGGTGATTAAGTAGTATTTGTTGGCATTAGCAGAGAGCACAAAGTCAGACTCGTGAACTATACTGTAACAGTTATAACACCGGTATATTAAGACACCATACTGTACGTATACAACCTCTGATCTACAGTACAGGCCAAAAGTTTGGACACACCTTCTCATTCAATGTGTTTCCTTTATTTTCATGACAAAACTATTAATGAACACATGGGGAATTATGTACTTAACAACAAAAGTGTGAAATAACTGAAAACATGTCTTATATTCTAGTTTCTTCAAAGTTGCTATTTTTTTTTATTTAATACCATATTCAGCAAGCCGTAACTTGACAAATATTATTCTGTGGGCCAAATAACTTTGCATTCATTCATAGTTTTGATGCCTTCAGTGAGAATCTACAATGTAAATAGTCATGAAAATAAAGAAAACGCATTGAAATGAGAAGGTGTGTCCAAACTTTTGGCTGTACTGTATATGATTAGTTGTAAAGGACAGTAGGAAGGACAGAGGCATGCTAGTTGGAATGGCCGGTTTGTCTTTGCTCCAGCACTGCTACAGTATGTCATTCATTGGAACCTTTGGTCACTGCTCATATCTGTCTCAATCATGCTCAGATTAGACCGACTGTGCTAACTCAAAATGCTACTTTGTGGTTTTTGTAAAATCTCCCTGACTAACGCAATGGTGAGAATTATATTATTAACGCAATGGTGAGAATTATATTATTATCTTAGGAACAAGTAAGTACCCCGCTTTTTATAATTCAGCAGCTTTTGCCCCAATTTGTGGTTAGTATCTTCCATGTCTTCCCAGTTAAGAATCCCCCAGATGTGCAGCAGAGACATATGTTTGAGTTAAAGCACTTTAAGAAAGGCTGGAGTGCCTTCTGCTCTCATATCACCAATACAACAGCTAAGAAAAAAAATATTTTCTTCTGTGAAGAAGAGGATGTTTGTTTGTTTTTCAAACCTCTTTGCTGTCGTTTGTCACCTGACAAAAGCGAATGTGAAATTGTGGCCGAGCCTTGAAAAGTCCGGGAAGACACCATGTCAGCCTGTGGTTGTTTTCTTCTCCCTACCTGCCTTATGGAGACAGAGCCCATCTCTGGCTAATGCTTTGATGGCGCTTCGCAACAAACAGCACAACACAGAATGAAATAAACTGTGTTTCAAACACTTTGGGATTCAGACTTTCGGACAAAGATTCTTTTTAGGGAAGATGTTAAACTTACAACTGAAGTTTCTAAATCCCAGGGGCAAACGCAATGGCATCAATAAACGTGGAAGTACCAACAGAAATGTTAATCCTTTTGTCTGCTACAAGTGGGTAACCAGTGCTCCAGAGACGTAACCTATATCACTTAGCGGACAGCAGTCATGGAATATTCTAGAAGATAACCAAACTACTGACTTAACAGAGAGATATTTTTCACCCAACTGCTGGAACAATTGTGCTAATAACCAATTGCCTGCTACCTCCACTTGGTTCTATTTTGCTCCTATTGGAAGGGAGTAGTAAAACGAAGAATGAGACATGGGTTATTTGTATTCAGCAGAGCAGAAGAGCTTAGATATAGGATTTAAATGACAGAAGCGCACAATTACTTTGTAAGAGAAGGTAGTATTTCCATGACATTCTCGATTTAGACACCACACCACACACATACACACCAAATACACACCACACACATACACAAACACACAAACACACACGCACACACACACAGTAAGACATTTATTTGGTGCTTATTGCATCTACAAATGTTTTATTTATCCACCAACCCCCCTTTTCTCTAAAACCCAAATCACATACCCCCCAAACTAGTCTGGTTCTCAAACTGAGGAGAGAGAGAGAGAGAGAGAGGGAGGGAGAGAGAGAGAGAGGGAGGGAGGGAGAGAGAGAGAGGGAGGGAGAGACAGGGAGCTAGAGAGAGGAAGAGTATGGGGGTGGTTTGAAAACACTACAGAGATAAATAAATAACTGCCAAATTCCTCATTTCTAATTCAGCTGCTCGTTCAGCTTAACCTCTCCTCTCAGCAATTAAAGCACACACCACATCCTTCATCCAGCACACAGCCAGCTAAATAATGCAGCATGTCCTGGGTGCATCTTTTTATCATGCCAAATGACAGGCATTAGCATATCTCCCCAGTCAATTAAAGCGCGCCGGAATAATCAGGCCATAATTGGGCGAGAGTGGCGGTAATGGCCGAGCCCTGGCACACAAATGTGGCACTAAGGGGGCTGCCTGGAGTTCACCGAGGCCATGGCACTGCCCAGCTCAGCATTCGTGACTGGACACGTCTGTGTCCTCAGCCCCCCGCCGTCCTCTGCTGCAACTAATGAAATCTGCCACACTCACTCTTTCCCTCTTTCTCTCGCCCTCTCTCTCTCCCACTCGTTTTTCTCTCATCTAACCAATCTATCCTCTTCACGTCTCCTGCGTGCCCTTCTCTCTCTTCCCACAAACCCTCATCCATTCATGGACCTCCCTCGGTACCTCTCTGTCCCTTTTTTTCCCTCACTCTCAATCTCCTTCTCTTGCTCTCATTCTTTCCCTCTCTCTCTACTGGTATGTCTTGATCTACCTCTCCATCTTTCCGGGCCCCTCGGGCCCTCATCTATTTCTCTTCTTCTCTGCTCTGGCTTCTCATCAAAAACTCTTCCAGTTCCCTCTCTCTCTCTCTTTCTCTCTCCATGTCTCTATCGCTCTCTTCTTCTGGTTCCCTGGTGTCAGCATCCACATCTCATTTCCGACTCTCAGCCCTTGCCTTCTCGCACTCCACTCCCCCTTCTCCTTCCGAGTGCTCTACATTCTCCGCTCCCTTTTCTCCTTGAGATGGAGAGAGCGAGGAAGACAGACAGAAAGAGAGAGAGAGATGTCCCCTCCCCTTTCCCTTCTCTCCTTTAAACAAAAGCCCTCATTCCCATTGCCTCAACTGTCCCTGTTGGGTTTCACTTTCAGGGGGCTTTATCGCTGAGGCCTTCATCCAGCTCCCTCAGGTCATAAGGAGGTCCCATGTCAGTGATAGATGTTTCTTCTGTGGCCTCCATATTGTTTTACATAGGCTTTCCAGGTATGGGTGGGGGCCACTGGAGTGCAATGACGCCAATCAGCCAGCTTGTGCACAAAGGTCTTGAATGGAAATAACAGTGTGAATGTCGAGAAAGGTCTCCCACACCTCTGTCCTTTCCAACAGAGCTGCCGTACGAGTGGCTGTGGCTCATCTTCTCTGTGTGCTAGCAGGCTGGAGGAGACACGGCAGGGCTGCGGGCCATCTGCCCTGGGTACCTGAGGGACGAAGGGACCTCTGTGCCACGACGCCTGATGCGTTCTCACCACATTCTACTATGCTTTCATTGAAAATGTAATAACCTTCTCTTTCACTAGCTGGTTCCACTCCATCACCCTTCAAAACAGAAACTGTCTGTTGAATGTGGTCAAGGTCTGCTCAAAAATCATTGAGCAGCCCGTCCGAACTCTCACTGCCCTATGTGACCAACAGACTGTTATGGTAGCACGCAGGATTATTCAGGACCCTTCTCACATCCTGTTTCCTGAGTTTGAGTGGCTCCCCTCAGGACGCAGACTCCGCTGTCCGCTTTGCCGGACACAGAGAAGGAAGGCAACCTTCATCCCGAGGGCTGTCCAGCTTATGAATGAGAACTGACGGACATGATTGTAATAGCCACAATATGCACTTTTTTTAATTGTAGCACTAAGGAAGCACTTGAAGAACTTTTAACATTTTTTACAACTACTACTTGTGATGAATGATGGCATGTGGTGTGTATTGACTGTCCAGTGTGCCGGTGAAATATGTGTGTTGCTTGATCGTACAGTATGCGTGCTGGTCACGTGGTTGATTGTGTCCCTTGTTCCTTGAATCACTGAATAAGCTACTGTAATGCGCCCTTTTAAATTGCCCCTTGGGGACAAATAAAGTGCTTTGAATTGAATTGAATTGAATCCCGACTGTGTGTATGGTCACTGTGTAGTACATCAAATATCCATCACACAAATCACAGGCCCAAATTCCAGTCGCGTTTGCAGTTAAGTTCACTCCATAAAACTTCACTCTTTTAAAATGCAGTCCAGTGCACTGTTCCGAATCAAAGCGATGAGTTTCTGTGTAATCACTTTATTTCCCAGTGTCTGCGGTGCCGACAACAAAAGCATGTTAAGTCAAAGGACAGGCACCGAGGAGACAATGGCATGGTGTCGGCGCTTCGGTAACACAGGGAGCGCTAAAAAAGGGAGGCCATGCAGGCCATTCCTTATGCAGGCGGTTCCTCAGAGAGTTTAACAAAGGATTCCTTATCTTTAACCAGGTCTTTCCACTCACATTCACATACTTGACAGTGTCTCCCTCGCTCTGTCTTCAGAGGGAGGGTGAGAAAAAGGAGGCCTCATGAAAGAGTGTGTGTGTGTGTGTGTGTGGGGGGGGTGCTGGCAGTAACAGATCAGGCACTCCTACATGCGAGGGAACATCAGAGCTAGGCGAGGTTAGTTCCCCTGTGCTGTAACGTCTTCTCTGTTGTGTTTTATCCACTACAGCTGCTCTCTCTCTCTCTCTCTCACTCTGTCTCACTTTCTTCTCCCTTTTGTCCTGCCTCTGCTCACTGGGTTCAATACCGCAGAGCGCTACCTCTCTGTTTTTGGGTCCACACATGTCTTTTCCCAGAGATGAAAGAGCCCAACGATGTGTCGTTCTAATCCATCGAGGTGGGGGAAAAAATGAAAGAAAAAGGCAACAAATGAAAAGAAAAAGAAAAAGGAGGAACAACAACAACAACAAAAAGCCCCTCTGCCACATGGCCAAGAGAGTTTTGATTTGTTTTTCGATTTAACCTCCAGAGAAAGGACGCAATCTATTACCGTTTACCACGGCAAAGGCGGAAAGATAAAATAAAGAGAGAGGGAGAGACATACAGAGCAGTAGGGGAAAAAAAAACCTTAGCACATTTGTAAAATAAAAGAGAGCGAGGGAAGGCCTTTGAAGATAAGACGCTACCCAGATGGGGCCGGGGCGACAGAGGCGCTGGTAGCTCAGCAACACCAGTGCAGCAGAGGCTCTGTGCCGTGGCCTGGGAGGACACTATTGATTTTTGTTACTGCTCTGTTTTTAAGGGAGCCCCCTCCCAACCCAACAGCCCGCTCGTCGCCGATGCTCCTCTTTGGGTTCGGCACGTGACTGGCGGCGTGGTGTGGCTCGGCGATGCACTGAGGTATGCATCACTGTCAGAACTGACACTGATAAAAATTAGAGGGCTGCCACAGCCGATTGGATTGGCTGCGGTGCAAACGCACCCCCTTACTCACCGACTCCTGCACCGCACCACGCCACCCCCTCACCAGCCGCGTCTCATTGGGCATGCCGTGCTGTCACGGTGCCCCCCGACGCAATCCATCAGCACGAGGCCTCCAGATCGATACTGGATTGGTGAGAGCTATCAAATTCTGACCTGCAGATCATAATAAATACAGTGCTGGCTGAAATCTATATTGCCTCTGTTGTCTCTAGGTCCCTTGTCATCTCAGCTCTGCTCAGAGGCAGCATCTCTCATCCCCCCACCTCTATCTTTCCCCTTCATCCTCGACTCCATCTTTTCAATCTGCATTTTGTGTCTTTAAGAGCTGATACATAGAGCTGGGGTAGAGACAGCGTCTAGTCAGTGCATAAAAGGACTGAGCCAGAGAGCAAACAGTCATTTCTCTATGTGTGCATATAAAATGGGCTTTATTAACATTCACTTATTAAAATGGTTTATCTGATGCGACTGATGTTTTTTCCAAATGCTTAATGGAAAGACGATGTAGGTGGTAAATGGAGGGAGTTTTTTTAATAAGATCAGAACAGAGGAGGGGAGGGGTAGATATGTGGTGAATAGAGAAAAAGGGAGAGAGAGAGAGAGAGGAGTGCAACTGTTTGTGAAAAGCAGAACAAAGGCTGCTCTTAATTGGCCATGTTTTGTTTTCATTTCCAGCACGCTCCTCTTTGCCGCTGGCCCCCCCTCCCCAATCTCCCCCTCACCCCACTTCTACTTAGCAGTCCGAGGACGCCCTTGTGCTCTCTCTCTCTCTCTCTCTCTCTCTACCTGCTTCTCTCTCCCTCACACTCCCGCTCTCTACCTCCCCTTCCTCTCTCCGGCTCCTTTTTTCACAGGCTGTTTTTCTCTTTCCTCCACTAACTACTCGTTCACTCTCTCTGTTTCTTCCCTTGTTCAATCTCCTACTCTGTCTTTGCTCTTTCCCTTTCCTCATCTCTCCCTGCCTCTTGTTCTATCTCTCTCTCTCTCTCACTCACTCATTCTCTACCCCCTCCCGCTTTCTTTCATTAGAACAATTCACCACGGGCTTCGTCAAGCCTATATCTCAAATTGGGATAGAGGGAGCAAAAACAGAGAAAGAGAGAGGGAGGGAAAAAGAAAGGGATGGGTGGAGAGAGGAGTAAAAAAAAATCCCAGCAAGCCCTTCGTTTGCCGTTTAAAAGACAGCCTTGGTGAAGGCCTCGCTCCACCAGCACTTCCTCTAGAGGAGAGTGAAAGAGGGAGTGGAAAAAAAATCTAATTTATCGGAATTCTGTTAACGTAAGGGGGAAGAGAGAGAGCAAGGAGAGAGAGAGAGAGAGAGAGAGCAAGGAGAGAGAGAGAGAGAGAGCAAGGAGAGAGAGACAGAAGCCGAGCGCCGGCGTTGGGCGGCAGTCTCCCGGAGCCTTCATTAGCTATGCACAAGACAAACTGCTGACACAAAGTCACAGCGCTCCTCCCCCTCCGCTCGCTCCATCCCTCTGTCCGTCCGCTCGCTATCGACGTGCCCCCCCCCCCCCCCACACACACACACACACTCTCTACTGCCCCCCATCCCTCTCTTTCCATCTCCCCCTTCTCCCTCCCTCCCTCTCAGCCTGCATGCCCGCTGCACAGGCAATTACAATTAAGCCGCATCCAGCCTCTGCTGCACCTCTGCTCTCAAGAGCAGAGGAGGACCTGAGGACACTGAGGGATTGTGAGACTGTGTGTGTGTGTGTGTGTGTGTGTGTGTGTGTGTGTGTGTGTGTGTGTGTGTGCGCGCGCGCACCGCATATGTATGTATGACTGTGTGTGTGCACCCAAACACCAGGAACGCAAATCACGAACACAATTATACAAAAACAATCAAATTTAACGCAGTCGCATAAACGACTGTCATGCCTGGGGAGGGCCCTCTCAAAATGTTGTAAACACACAAACACACACACACACACACTCATGTCTTCTGATCATCTCTGTGCAGCCCCTGCTATTGTTCCACTGATAGACATTACAGCACATTCATTAAACAGTACCATTAAAGACTGGCGAAGCAGACAGACCATGGCTAAATGGTGTATTTGGTTCCCTTCAGAACTGCCTTCCCTAAGTAATCTCATACAGCTCCTCATAAATATTCACTCTGCTATTCATAATGGATGTAGTGTACATTAAATGTAGCACACGCAGTCAAAGTGCTGCGGCGGATGCGCTTCCGAGATGTCAGGGATGTTATGAGGAGCAACGTGTTGGAATGCTAAGCCTGGAAACAGCTACAGTAATGCATAGATGAAAGTGCACTTTTCTGCAAGCTACGTAGAATTTAAAACAGAAACAGCCTCTGTCCCTTCAGGAAAGGGAAAAACTGAGACAGAGAGAGAAAGTGCAAGATTGTCAGTGCGTGTGTGTGTGAGTATGAGTATGTAAGAAAAAGAGAGGGTGTGTGTGTGTGTGTGGGGGGGGGGGGGGGGGTGGGGGGGGGTTGATAAATAGATAACGCATTAGACTTGCATTAGTGCCAAAAACAGTCTGACGAAGCCAGTCCATCTCTTCCCCTCGTCACCCACACTGAAAGGAAAGTATGAGTAGTTTATGTTTCATGTGTCTGGTATTTTTAACCATGGGGCCTTTTGTGCGAAGCCTGTCAGCATCTATTGAGAGCAAACAGGAGGTGACAGCCAAGCCTGGAGAGTCCAGACCCACACAGATCTGCCGAGGAGATTGGCAAGGCACTGTGTGACTCAAATGGCAATGAATGATTGCAGGCAAATCCGCTTCTAAGGACAACCCCCCACAGACACAGATATACTCACAGTGTGGTGTTTATGGACAGCAATGGAGCCTTTGATGCACAACTGCATACAGTATATTATATGCAGACACAAACACACACACACACAGACACACACACACACACACACACACACACACACACACACACACACACACACACACAAACACACACACGACTGCTGTCTTTCAAACCAGCCATTGCTTTGACAAAATGAGCCCCACGCAGGCTTCCCTGGCGCCCCAAGTAGCGGAGATGACACACCTGAATGGATGATCCAATATCAGAGGAGATAAAGCGCCATCAGATGGAGTGATCTGTTCAAACACCAGTGGCATTTGCTGAGGAGGAACACGTGTCTCGCAGGCGCGCACACACACGCGCACACGCGCACACACACACACACACACACACACACACACACACACACACACACACACACACACACACACACACACACACACACACACAGCATGGTGACACAGTTATGGTGCTTTTGCTGCCACAGTTGATGCTGCCACCGCTAAAGGTTCAGTCTATAAAAAGTAAGACTAATAAGATTTCATGGAACTGTGTTATTAGACTGGAATAGCAGGAACCTGGGCTATTTTGGTTGTGCTCGAGGCTAACTGCTAACACACACAGTCACACAGTCAGACACACACAGCCGTGCCTTTTCATGATTAAAGGAATCAAGAAGAACATTTGACAGCTTTTGTCAAATTCAGAACACAACTGTTAGGCAGGCTATATTTCTATTCTACAGTTGTATGTTTTTTTTTCTTCTTTCTTCTCAAGCGGCCAATTTTAGCATGGTACCTGTCACTGCCATTAGTCGACCTAAATTGTGGCTAATTCAAACGAGCACGACACCTGCCCTAAGACACACCGCCACCCCACTCAGGTATGGGACTCGTCTCTTGTTTATGCCTCCCACTTTAGCACTGCCATCTTTAATAAGGCCACAGGACTGCTGATCACGTCATGACCGCCTCTCCTTCATTAGGATACCTCATGTGGGAGGCCTTCATCCTTTTTTCCTTTCACAGAGAGGACATGACGACTTGCCCTGAGAGGAAAGAAGGGGAGTTCAATTCTGTAGACGACCAACATGTTCCGCACCTCGGCTGCATCAAGTGATGAAAAACCCAGTATGGACTTCCGTGATACCGAAACTAAAGCTACCAATTAACTCTAATCATTTATACTCCCCAGAGTCATCAAATTCATATGAGAATGTATCTGATTCACTGGGGCCTGTGTGAGATTATTATGAAGCTCGTGACTGGAAGCCCACTGTTTTGTAGCTGCTTATGAGAATCTCACAACCACAGGCATAAAGCCCTACTGCTTTTTGGATGCAGTGCCAGGAATGTCCAGGAGATGGCGCACTGTGAGTCGTGAGCTCAGGCGGGCTAGTCAGAGGAAGCAGAGTATACTGAATCGCTCTCAAAGACGGCCAGTGCTGGACAAGCCCCCCTCCCACCCCCTTGGTTCCACCACGATGGGGAAAATACAGGAAATGTGCTTCCCCTCACAAAAACATTCTCAGTCATTCACCAAATTAACTTAAGCAGCAGCAGACAAAAACATCTAAAAAAAAAAAACACACACAGAGCTGGTTTCAATGGAATATGCAGAGCCCGGAAACTTCTAGTGGTCTTGGGGATGATGAAGCAGTATAACCTTGTGTGTTCAACCCACACATGGTGACAGCTGCATGTTGTTTAGTGGCAGATTCTGTGCAAATGAACAGCCTGACTAAGCTCCCAAAAGCCACGCCGAGGAACACACAGCACCTTCATCTGTCTCTTCTGATGCCACCCAGTCACACATGTGAGACAGCCATGAAAACAAAATAGCATCTCTTTCTTTCTCTCTCTCTTTCTCTCTCTCTCTCTCTTTATCAAATGGGTCCCTATCTGATATTCATGGGGGAATTGTCAAACAGATAGTGCTCTTCAAAAGGCAGCTCTTGCTGTGTTCATTTGCTATGAGCCATGAGAAGGCAGACCGGTGTAAGAGATTGTGTAAAGAGAGGCAGAGGAGAGGAAGCAAAGAGAAAAAGGCGGAAAAGAGAGGAGAGGGGTGAGCGAGTAAAAGTTATTAAGTGGATGTGAAATGCTGCGCAGCCAAA